>NC_081411.1:251906859-252214914 GCF_030272615.1 Cryptomeria japonica
GGTGCAAGTGAGGAATCTATAAAGGATAAATCTTCAAAGGAGAAGGAAGGGGAATCCGACAGGGAACAGGTAGTTGGTCCATCATTGTTGTCAATTGACACCTCACAGGTCGAAAAGAAAAACATAACAGAGATGATTCCTACTGAACTCATGGTGATGGCCGCACAGAAAATAATGAAGGAGGGATCTATAGATAAAAGGATTATTGATCAATCAATCACTATTTTACATAGACTAGTCCTAGAGTGTAAGATTGAAAATTAAGTGACCCCATCTGACAAGCTTAAGATAATTATTGAGCATATTTCAAAGGATTTCCAATCCTTCCAACAAACTGACAAGCACTAGAGAGGTTCACCCAGGCTAAGAGAGTTGCATCTGATTAGGTAATTGAATCTGAGAAGAAAAAGATTGATGAGAAGCTGAAACTAATAGAAAATCCTTTAAAGTACTGCACAAATATTTATAGGGTATTTTGTAACACTGATATACTTACAACTAATGTGGATAAGAAGATAAAAGAACTTCAAGAGAAAATTGCAAATATAGCTAATTCCTTTGACGGATTGATTTCATTGACTACATCCATTGATGGTCAAATTTTGATTCTGGAAAACCCAATTTATGTTCTTGAGAAGGAAAGAGATAAAATTATAAGAAGAGATAGAAGTTTGAGAGGCTTGGTGAGTCCCCAGTTGGATTCACTCAGTGTACATAAGAAAGAATGTATGGATATGGTGAAAAAGCCCACACTGGCAGAGGTAAATGAGAAAGAGTCATTTGTACATATACTAAGTGGACATGTATCCATTTCTGGTGCATTCAAAACTAGTTGGGATACTTATCTTGAGCTATTGGAGAAGTCTTATCCAAAAATTTTGAAATTTGTCAAGCTCCAGTAAGATATTTTGGTAATATTCATTATACAATTATTTTTCTTTGACATTCTTTTTAGAATTTTTGATGACATTGATATCAAAGGGGGAGTGATATAGATGTGAAAAAGAAAAAGGAGTTGTATACATTAGGGGGAGTTATGGAGATATGGGAGTTATAGATATGGAGATGTGGAATGGATATTTAGCTCAAGGGGAGCAGGAAGGATGAAACTGACAGATGAAACCTTGACCATTTTTCACATGAGTGTTGTGATCAATGCAAAAGGGGGAGATTGTTAGAAATTGACACTCAATTGGTTGGTTTCACTATGTTTTCATTGATGTCAACATGGTATTGTGTTCCCTCTTCATGTTTTGGTTCAGTTGGATACCGACAGGCACTTCACACATACTACACTGGCACCGACATCGACAAGACATAAGGATTTATTTGGTTACAGACAATACATGCCAACATGGTTTAGAATAAGGTTATCGGTATTGGAGGCTGAAATCTCTTGGATCCGGTATCGGCAATTGATTTTTATATTTATGCATTTATGTTATCTGGATGACATGTAATTTGATATTGTATATATCTTTGTAAGCCCACACAAGTCATGATAATCTGTATAGGGTATATAGGTTAGCTAGATTAGATTATTTGTGATATAGGAGATTCTGGATATGCAAATGTAATACAATGCGAAATATATTAGAGAGATTATGTATGTGAGGATATTAATGTAAGGGTTATTCCGGTAAAGGGTTTCGGGTTTCAGACCGGAACAGACAGAGCTTAAACTAGAATTGTACTCTGCAATAGAAGATGCTATCTTAGCAGTTCAAACACTTCTTCAGATTGGAGTCTAGAATTTTTTGTAATCAGTGAGGCTCCTTTTGTGATTGAGCAGTGTGCCCTAGGCTGTAAGCCTTCCTGCAAGTGCAGGCCCCTCATATTTTGTAATATCTCTTCATATGACCAGTGGATTGATATTGTGGGTGACAAATCCCATCGTGTTTTTTCCTCTTTGAAGTTTTCCACGTATAATTATATGTGTTATGGTTCTCATTTATGTGATTGGCGTATTGGTTACTTTACTTCTTTCAATTTTGTATGTACCAGTATATCGGTTGGTGTATGCATGTTTTAATAAGGCTAAAATTAATCGGTCTGGTATAACATTGATTCCCCCCCCCCCCTCTTAGTGTTATTGGATTCCAACAGCTATGTATATCATATTACAAAGAAAAGAGATTGTTTCTCCAGACTTGAAAACCAAGGCTAATTGCTCATGGAACAAGATATAAAAGAAAATTTGCAGAACTTGAAGCTAACTGCAATATGGAAAGATACAAAAGTGATATGAAAAGAAAGATATATTGATCATGAAGTTGTATTTAAATTCTACATCAAAACACACACAACTCAGACCTCAACAACAAACACGCTATCTCATATCTCTGTCATAGTCTCAACACAACTTGCATATCATGTGAACATCATTCTTCTTCTCTTCTCTTTACCAAACCTCACTGATTATCTTTGCATCTATACTCTTCACACACACAACTAAATCATACACATTTCTTATATACAAGATAGATCATCAAAGCTTGAATGAAGTTGGCCTAAACCAAAATATACCTTTTAGATCAAAAATACACACGTTGATCCACTCTAGGAGAAAGACAGGACCAAAATACATCTCCCAAAGATTAAATCACTGATCCACAATCATTGAAACATAACCAACAACATTTCCACATGCTAGACATTTATATAAGTAATTAATGGTCAAAACATACTCTCCAATGCAATAAATCAAATCTAGATCTCCAAACATACTCTCCAAAAGAACTTGTTCTTCAGCAGCTTTGCTACTTGTAATGACTCCTCTATTTTTATATCCTATGATTTTATTCCCAGATTTATTTTTTAGCACATACCTTGGAGTTTTTGATATAGTTGTTGGAGCAACCTGAGTTTCTTTCTTCTTCTCTTCATTTTTGTTCTCCTCTTCTCCTTCATCAAATTCATACCCTTCTTGAATAACAACTTATTTTGAAATATTATCATAAACCTTCACATTTTCACTTTCAATAATTTTGTTCCATCTCTTGTTGTAATATCTATAAGCTTTTCTCTTTGTAGAATAACCAAGAAATGGGCAAAAGCACAAAGTTGTGTCACACTTTGGGCTAATTAGTACAGTCCAACTGAACTATTTCCTGCCATGTGGTGCTCATTGGCACATTTGTGGCTCCTAGGTGACACCAATAGTTTGGCCAAACTAAGATTGGACACTCATTGAAGCATAACCAACAACATATCCACATGCTAGACATTTATATAAGTAATTAATGGTCAAAACATACTCTCCAATGCAATAAATCAAATCTAGATCTCCAAACATACTCTCCAAAAGAACTCGTTCTTCAACAGCTTTGCTACTTGTAATGACTCTATTTTTATATCCTACGATTTTATTCCCAGATTAATTTTTTTGCACATACCTTGGAGTTTTTGATATAGTTGTTGGAGCAACCTGAGTTTCTTTCTTCTTCTCTTCATTTTTGTTCTCCTCTTATCCTTCATCAAATTCATACCCTTCTTGAACAACAACTTATTTTGAAATATTATCATAAACCTTCACATTTTCACTTTCAATAATTTTGTTCCATCTCTTGTTGTAATATCTATAAGCTTTTCTCTTTGTAGAATAACCAAGAAATGGGCAAAAGTGCAAAGTTGTGTCACACTTTGGGCTAATTAGCACAGTCCAACTGAACTATTTCCTACCATGTGGTGCTCATTGGCACATTTGTGGCTCCTAGGTGACACCAATAGTTTGGCCAAACTAAGATCGAACAAACTCAGTTTGGCCTATGTGTCTATTGATGTGGTAGCAAAATCACCATTTTGTTTGCATTTCTGAAACTTTTCATTTCTTCTCTATTTTTCTTTAGGTGGAATATTTTTTTACAAAAATAAAAAAATAACCTTTGGTAGAGCTTGAAATCAGGAATCTGGACATATCATTTTTTTAATATTTTGATTAATTTAAATATTTTTTATTTTTTAAACATAGCAAGTAGGTTTTTAAAGTTAAAAAAGAGGCTGATTTGAAATTAAAAATAAATAAATGATATTAAAAAAAATTTTAAAATATATTTTTCACTAGATGAGAGAATCTTCTCCAAAAGGGTGTATATATATATATTGATAATGATAAATTTAGTAGACAAAAGGGGACACCAAATGAAACTACCAAATTCACCTATGTTAGACTTAAAAATATTATTACGAGAAAAATGTACATCAAAATTTAATTTTTTTTTAGGACTGCATATATATGTCCTCTATTTGGAAAATTAAAATAAGAAAATAATTAGTTCGTTTTCATTTTTTTGATGATGCTGACTAGAACCCCTGATTTTCAACATTTTTTAGCAATAAAAATTTTGTCTTTGAATATATTAAAAAAATGTCAATTTAAAAAAAAAAAAATTAAAATAATAGACATAAATTTCATTAATATTTCTACATTTGATCAGTTTACATCGTTTTGAAATTCAATTTAGAAATGTCACTTTTATGCGGTCGAAGTTAAACAATTTTAGTTGTGTTGGCCACTTCCTTTATAAAAGGGTGACACAACATTGTGCTTTTACCCAATTATACCTTCATCTGCTCTACTACTAAAATTCCCAAGGTTTCCTTTATCTCTGTGGATATAGAAAGTGATTCCAAAAACTTTGAAGTACTTCACAAATGAGATCCTTCCATACAATAATTAATATGATGTCTTCCCAAAAAAAATTTGAATAGAACTTTGTTAAGGGTATACATGGCAGTGTGTATAGCTTCTCTCCAAAAAAATTCTGGTAGGTTTTCTTCCTTGATCATGGTTCTTGCCACTTCTTGAATAGTTTTATTCATCCTTTCAACTATGCCATTCTATTGAGGTGTCCTAGGAGATGATAACTGCCTTCTAATTCCATATTTCTTATAGAAAGTATCAAATTCATCAGAAATGAATTCTCCTCCTCTATCAGATCGCAGACACTTAATTCTCCTATCTGCTTCATTCTCAACTCTAGCTTTAAATATCTTGAAATTTTCTTTAATGCTTTTGACTTCTCTCTTAGAAATGCAACCCAAGTCATTCTAGAATGATCATTATTTTTAGAGCATGAAATATCTCTCACCTTGTAAATTCCTTATTTTAGTCGGACCACATAGGTGTGTGTGTATATCAAATCCAACAATCTGGTGGACAATTGTTCCTTTCCTCTAAATGTTCCTTTTGTCTTCTTTCCCACTTGACTTTGTTTGCAAATACTGTTATCCAGTTTAGTCAATCTTGGTAAATCTCTCACAACTTTTATCATACTAATCTTCACCAAATTGTCAAAATTGATATGACACGTCCTCTGGTGCCAAAGCCAACTCTCATTGATCTATAATAATAAGCAAGGTCCTGTAGTAGCTTCTAATTGATACATGTTTTCACTAGTCTTTTTCCCTACAACAATAATAGTTCAAGATCTCACAACCACCATCTTGAAAGACAACAATGTAATCATTTTCACGCATCTTCCCAACACTCAAAATATTATTTTATATAGTAAATATTGTTAGTGTTATGACTTCCATGAAAGGTAATAGAACCAATTCCAATGATTTGAGTAGTCTGATCATCTCCAAATCTAACAGAACCACATCATATTTTTCAAGCTTTACAAACTTACTTTTGTGACCAGTCATATGATTTCAACATCCACTATCAATCAACAATTCATTTCTATCTCTCCTAACATGCAATGCTAAAGGAACAATCTCAACAATCTTAGAGTTATCCATCTTTCTCTACCATTAATAAATAATTATCATCCTCATAATCTAACTCATCATCTGAAATACCAAAATCATCTCTAACATAGTAGGCTTTATTATTGAATTTTCCTTTATTATCCTTAAATTTTACATTTTTAATCCTCTTTCTAGACATCTAGATGCATAATGACCAATATTTTTATATTTAAAACATTTAAGGGGTAACATACCTTTATATTCGTTGGTTCCTCTCTTCAACTTTCTCACAAAGTTTACTTCCATCTCATTTAGGCTCTCATAATCTAAATCTTCATCTACAACTTTTCATGTTTTAAAGGTTGTTTCTAAGTTTTCTTTGTCTCTACCAAACTTCCTCATCTCATATACATTCAAGGTGCCAAACAACTATTCTCTAGTGAATTTTTTTGGATCATAGGTTTCTTCAATAGCTAATATCTCGTCACTGTAACTCTCTAGTACGTTCTCATGATCTTCAATATCACATCCTTTTCATCCAAAACACCACCAAGATCTCTAATCTCATTTACAACAACATCAACCTTCTAAAAATAGCTCGCAACTCCTTTACCTTCTTCCATTATTAAATTCTCATAAGTGCCCTTAGCAGCCTACATCTTAGATAGCTTGACTAGATTTCATTTCCTTCATAAATAGTTTTCAACCTTTCCCAAACTTCATAAGCAATGTCTAAAGCAACAACCTTTGCCAATTTAGTTATAGATAAAGCAATAAAGATAGCATACCTTGCTCACTCATTTTATTCACAAGCTTCAATCTCATCTGGTGTAGTAGGTCCACTTTTCAATGTCAAATACTTAGTCTCCATAGCCTCCCAGGTCTTGTAACTCAAAGAAATCAAATATTCTCGTGTCTTTACTTTCCAGAAACTATAGTCTCATCCTTCAAAGGCAGGGATAGTCAATTTATGTGCCATCAGATCTCCTTGAGTGGTTAGTCTCACTTTCTAGGAACCAAATCTCTGATGCCATTTGTTATTCAAATATTCTGGACAACTGAGAGGGGAGTGAATCAGTTGTCAATTAAAACTCATCTCATTTTTCCATAGAAACAAATCCAACAAATTAAATTTTATATTACATAACCATGAAAAAATGATAACATGAAAAGAGAACAAACAAGTGACACCAAATATAACGTAGAAAACCCGAGGGAAAAAACATAGAGAATGTTAGTTCTTATAATAAAAACATTTGTCAAGGTGACACTAGTTAAGGTAATTTTTACAAGATGGCTCACCAGGTGGGCTCTCTGCCTGACTAAAACTGCCAAAAAAAGGAGGGCTCACTACCTAGAGGAAGAAAGAAAGAAATAAAAGGCACAACTGTCACTTTACTGCAATACCAAAAGAAACCTTAGGCTCACTGTCGCCACTACCAAACAACATCAGTAAAAAACCACACTGATCAACGACATCACATTACTAAAGGGTGGCTACAAGAAGTTGAGTTCCACTTTTGGGCAAAAGTGGAAGTGTTTTCTCTGTTTTTCAAATTCTCTATAGATTGATGTCAAAATTTGAGGCACTTATAGATTGAATCTTAAAAAGCTTCAGTAATAGAAAATATAGTGCTCAGAGTCTACTTTTCAAATATATAATTTATTTCAATACCCACATGGTATAAATTTCTTTGTAGTAGGCATGTTTAAAAAACACTTTTTGAAAATGCATGTTTCAGGACCATACCACACATGTACGACCACCATTTTTTGATGCAAATAAATGAACTTTTGCAAATAATTTTGGGAAATGATGCCTAAGAAACCAAATATTGATGAGAATTTTTTTTCTTTTTTTTTTATTGAATATATATTTTTAATTAATTTTTAATTGATAATAAAATACATTTTCAAAACATCGAGTGTACAACCACCATAGTTTGATGAAAATTTTATATTTAACAAAAAAAAGATTCAATCTTCAAAAGAATTGTATTTATATTGATGTCATATAATTTATTTTTCTAAAAACCTAAAAACCAAAAAGTTATTAAAGTTTTACTGAACCTCAGTATTTTAGGTTTAGGTACCACTCTTGATTAATAAATAATCCAAAAATAGTAAAAATAATCTTATCACTATGAAATTTACATTTTTGAAATCAAGACACTGAGAACTCTAATGGGTTTCCGTTACATCAAAAAAATCAATCAGGAAGGTCCTTAAAAAATTAGACCAAGGTAAAAATCTGATATTCTTTTGCCAACCATTTTTTTGGAGGTCCAAGCATAGGCTTGGTCCCACCAAGCCTAACCCGAAGACAAAACCAAGGCAAAGGGTTGTTTTCTACTCCAAATTTTATGAAACAGGTGCCTACTATTTGAAATTCAAAAAATGGGGCACCCGTTTCGCTTTGTACTATTGAAAGCGAAAGAGGCACCCGTTTCATTCAAGTAATAAGTGCTAGTTTCTTAAAAGATTCGTTGGGCCAAAAACTAGCCCACGAGGACAAATTTCAATGATTAAATAATTATTTAATAATTATCCAACATGTTTGATCTGTAGAGAGAATATTTTGTTAAATAATTCACTTTTCTTGTCTTGTTATTGTTGGCATATGGACACTCCAATGAGACATTGTGTGTGATTGAAGGTTTTGTCATTGATGGCAACCTTGCAATCCTATGGCACCGGCAAGACATTATATTGGCAAAGCATTACTCAGGCAACCTTGCAATCCTATGGCACCGGCAAAGCATTACTCAGGAAACTTTGCAATCCTATGGCACTGGCAAGACATTATACCAGCAAAGCATTACTCAAACAAAACAGTGCTCCAACATCAACAAATCAATCTACACTGGCATAGAAGATGTACACCGGCATAGAAGGAAATATGTATACCGGCACAGAGGCCGACAGGATTTTTGATATGTAATATTTTGTTTATCATTATAAGCCGACTTGGCAAATTGTAAAATGACTCTTGTATATAAAAGAGATCATTGTAGGCATTTGTAACATATGGATAGAAAGTAATAAATAAATTATAAGGTAGACCTAATGTGCGAATTGTAGGTCAAGGCTTTATGTAAAGAATAGAGCAAGAACCGGTACTGAATCTAGCATTGAAGATGTTATTGTAAAGCAGTACAAGATATTGGATTTGTGTAAATCCTCATTGTAAGTCAGTGTGACTTCTTATTGAGCAATGAGCTCTAGGCAGTTGGCTTTCCTGCATGTGCAGGCCCCTATTGTAAGTAATATTCTCTTATTGGCCAGTAAGTGAATATTGTGGGTCACAAATCCCACCGAGGTTTTTCCCACACCAGGTTTCCTCATTAAACATCTTGTGTTATGGTGTTCTTTTCATGTGGATGCTTTTGATTCTGTTATTTGCATTAATTCTTGCATACAGGTATATTGTTACTTTATATTCTGCATGTTCAGTTTTAAGAAAGTTTCATTACCGGTCAGATACTGATTCACCCCCCCCTCTCAGTATCTGTGGGAACCCTAACAATTGGTATCAGAGCCTGGTCCTCTATTTTTATAAGTCTAACAGCTTGAGGAAGATCTTGACACTGGTAAAGATGGAAAATCTGATGAAGCAACTTGAAGGAGCTCTTACTGACTATGATGTAGAGAAGTTGAAAAATATCAAATTAGAAGATGAATTAAAAGCAGCTCCGGACATTATTCAGGCACTTCAAGAAAATCTTACTATTACAAGAAACAAGAGAAGAGAACTTTGTGAAAAATTGCAAAATGAAAATGATGAAAAGGAATCACTAAATGATATGATAAGCAAATTGAAACAAGAGATCATGACAACAAAAAATGAAATGCAGGATATGACTATGAGATTCTGGAAAGAGATTGAGGATAGAAAGAAGAATGAAGAAGAATTGACTAGAAGACTAAGTGATGCAGCAAATGAGAACACAAGACTTAGCTATGAAAATGACATGTTGAAGATAGATCTGATGCATACTCAAAATGACTCGAATGAACTAATGAGACAAAAAGAGATCTTGGAAAGGGAATTGGAAAATACAAATAAATACAAAGAAAAATTCAAGAAAAGCTCAAAAGAACTTGGTACCTTATTGAAGAATCAAAAACCCAAAGGTGACACTTCTGGAGTTGGATTTGAAGTTGGAGAAAGCTCCGGTACTGCAAATACCCAGGATCAAAGCAAACTGGTAAGATCCTCTAATACTTACAAATTCAATGGAAAATGCTTTAACTATAATAAATATGGTCATAGGGCAAATGAATGTAGATCTAGGAATTATCAGAACATCAATCCTCCCACCAGTCAATGCACCAAATGCAACAAAATTGGTCATAACTTTGAAAATTGCAGAATGAATGTAAGATGTTATGTCTGTGGAAGATTTGGTCATTTATCAAATAAATGCAGAACAAAAACTGGCATAGGTTATGGGAAAGCTATTCAAAAAAATAATGTAACTTGTTATGCATGTAACAAGATTGGTCATATTGCTAAATTCTGTAGAAGTAAAGGTACACCGGTAGATAACAAAAGTACTAGCTTGAAAGGTAAAGAAAAGGTTGAAGAGGTTAAGCAAGAATTTTCAAAGCAATGGATTAGAAAAGGTGATCTAAATATTGGGGTTACTCCTCCACCAATAGAACCAACAAATGCTTCACCGGTAGGACAATATGATGCTCCACCGACAGGACAGAGCAATGCTCCACCGGTAGGATGTTCTTCATCAAATTGAAGAAAATTATCTTGAGGGTTTGGCAATTTAATGACACATGTGCTATTATTCCCTCGGTTCGAGAAAAGAAGTTGAAAATCCTTCATTACCGGGAAATAAAGTTGAGTTAATACATTACCGACAAACAATTAATGTGGTAGGTAGCAGAAAAGACTTTATAAAATAAGGTTTTTGGCTCCATTTCATTTCACCGTGAATTCAAACTTTCAGAGAGCGCAAAGATTTCCGAGCTAAGGCATTCCGAGCAAAGAGGCAAAGCACTTCAGCAATCAATCCATCCAAAGGAAAAAAAAGGTATTTATCATCATGGCATCCTCCTCTGCACTTGAATTCATAGCAAACCCTATAGTAGTCGAGGTTATAAAATGACCTAGGCCCGTGTTTGAGCTAGTTCCCGAGATAGCTAAGAAAGATGACAACACAGGTGCTTTTTCCCAAATTCCAAAGGGTGTTGTTTATGCAGAAGACCCTAGAATGTATATTCATTGCAACATAGAGGAATAAGGTGATGAAGAAATCAAAAACATGTATAAATCTGTTATATGTGACAATGCCAGAAATGTGAAACCTGAACATAAAATTGTTGAAACCCTAGGATTCACTGAAATCCTCTGCATTCCTAAATTTCCCAAGGAAGTGGTTAGGATAGTTCTTAGCAGAGTACATGGCTCATTATTTTGGCTTGACTCAGTGCATAAAATTACAAAGGTAGCTGTGAAAGCAGTAACAGGGTTACCTTCCACCGGTACCAGACCCGACAAAACCAAGAAGGTCTCCAATGACCTAGTAATGAAATTAACTGGTGCAACATCCGACAAAAGATCATTAACAGTTAATGATGTGACCGATACAAATGTGAGATTCATTAGCATGATTCTAGGTTACAAAGCAACTCATGCAAATAGGCTTAACTCTATTTCCAGTTTATGCATAAAAGGTGCTTATGACATGGTTAAGGATAATGCAAAAATTGATATCTGTGAATGGTTAACAGATGAGTTAATTGACAATTTGGCAAAAATCAAGAAGGATAAGAAAGGAACCTTTAGATTTGGAAATTTGCTTGTATGCTTAATGTTACATATAACCAAACAAGCTCTTGGTATGGGCTATAAGGATTTTGGATTCGACATACCGGTAGGAAAACAATTATCTGACTTATTCAACATGGGTGAAAATAGAGAAAAGAATATCAATGAGTATTTTCAAGCACTAAAGGTCAAAATGAATAAAAGAATCAGACTATCACAGGAAATTGTCAACAAATACAAGGATGAGATCTGGATGGAAGCAATCATCCCAAGAACAATCTGGGTTACAGAGATGGGGTATGAAACAGATGACCACATAGTGGAAACTTATGCCAAAGCACTTCTGGAAGCCCCCAATGAACCAAAGGAAGAAGTATTTGGTAGTGCTAAGACCATCGAAAATCAAATTCAATCTAAAAAGAGAGTAAAGAAAGTTGAGGTAGTTGTGAGTAAATGAACCAGGCAAGCAAAAGCCATAAAAGATGATGTATTAAAGAAAACCGGCATAACAGAAGAAGAGTTGGCAGCCAAACTACCTGAAACTCATCTATCACCAGTAGATACCTCCTCAGAAGGAGATATGCTAGCAACTTTCAAAAGAGTTGTTAGAAAAAGAGACCCCTCATCGGTATCCACTCCTTCACCTAGAAGGACAAGACAGAAGCAACAAGCTGTAAGGTCTCCAGTCAAGAAAGCCACACCTAAGAAAAAGCTGGCCCCCAAAAAGAAGAAGAAGACAAACAATGACTTGGCCCCTTTTGACATATTACTAGATGAGATCACAGAGGAAGGTAAATTGAAAAACATAGGGAAAATCTATGACACCCTATCAGATGATGAGAAAGGACAAGTCGAGGAAAGTGTTATATTACACATGGACATGTATAAAAAGTTTTTGATGCAAGTCCTAAATGAAATTCCTGATGAATTATATAAAAGACTTGAGGCCAAAAGGCAAGGAGTAGTTGAGTTGGATAAGAAAATTAAAATAGAAAAATTACTTGCAGTATACTCGGTCAACTCACCTAAGGAAATTGATGATTTGATAGCTCAGGCCAACCAGACAGTTTTTTCCACTGCACACCAGCAAATATCACTAATCTTAGGTAGAGTTACTAACGTTTCAGAGGAAACAAAAAATGGTTGGGATATATTCTTGGTTGAAAAGGAAAAACAAGAAGAATATAGGAATCCCAAGCCCATTCTAGTATATCAAAAGGACAAAGGGAAAGGTAAAGTTGGTGAACCACCAAGTATCAAGATTAGAGACAACTTACCCCCACCTCCTTTAAATACTCCACCGATAAAAACAACAACTGCAGAAGATCAACCGGCAGCTAAGAGCATGGACACAAAGGATAATAATCCTAATCCTGAAGTCCTATATACTGTGAATGTTGATACTCAAAAAATCAACATAGTGGTAGATAAGGATACCACAGATAAATCAGAAAACAAAGAGCAACCGGCAGCAGATTCAAAGAAAAAGGTGGAATCTGGAACACAAACAAAGCAACCAACAGAGCTAAAGGCTCCAGAACAGATGCCACCAGTAAGAAATGATGCAGGAAAAATTGTGCTTAAATAGATGGAGACACAAACAGACCTACCAGAGGTCAATACTAGCATGGTCACCTCCACCGACACTCAGTTTATTGGGTCACCATCAAATGTAACAGAGGTATTGCTCAAATCTATCAAGAAAATAACTGATTATAGCTCACAAGCCTATAAAGCGATAGATGATTCTATTCTAGTTTTGAAATCAATAGCTCCAAATTGTAATATAGCCAACAAAGATTCTTTAGGCCAGTTGGATACACTTTGTAAATATATTTCTGGAAATTTTGAGCAAACAAAGGTAGAAACTGTAAAGGAAAGAGTAGAAAAAGAGAAACAAAAATTCTTTGAGGAAGGAATAAAGAAGTGTAATAGAGAATTTGACACACTTCTACTGGAACTATGCAATTTATTGAAAGAGTACAAAACTCTGTACAAAGATACCTGTAAGATAAACTTTTTGACCACGGATGTAGACAAAAAGATGAGCAAGGTACAGGAAGAGATCAATAAACTTGCTGATAATTTGGTTAACTCACCTGATACATTATCAGTTTTTGAGGAAAAGATAACAAATTTTGAGGAAGAATTGCTCAAATTAGAAAGAGAAAAAGAGAAAATAATAAACAAGGCAAAAATTTTGAGATCTAAACTAAGTCCAAGATTGGACTATTTAGCATCTCTGCGTAAGGAAATCTCAGAGGCACTAACACAAGGTAGTAAAACACTGGTAGAGCACTTGCAGCATCTCACCGGTACAGTATACAGAACTGAGATAGCAATAAAGGAGAGCAAGAAGTTTATGGATGGCATAAACTTAATTTTGGGAGATATTCTTCAGATAATAACTACCCAACTACAAGGTTGAGGTTATGAATTGGTACAACTACAAAATCTACTAACCTTTGTCATTGATGCCAAAGGGGGAGTAGTAGATGAGAAAATTCAAAACACAGGGATCACATGCTTAGGGGGAGCTCTCACATTCTTGATACACATTTTTTGGTCTACACATTTTCGGATATCTTTTTGAAATTTCTCATGAGTGTTGCCATCAATGCCAAAGGGGGAGATTGTTGGCATATGGACACTCCAATGAGACATTGTGTGTGATTGAAGGTTTTGTCATTGATGGCAACCTTGCAATCCTATGGCACTGGCAAGACATTATACCGGCAAAGCATTACTCAGGCAACCTTGCAATCCTATGGCACTGACAAAGCATTACTCAAGCAACCTTGGAATCCTATGGCACCGGCAAGAAATTATATCGGCAAAGCATTACTCAAACAAAATAGTGCTCTGGCATCAACAAAACAATCTACATCAGCACAGAAGATGTACACCGGCACAGAAGGAAATATGTATACCGGCACAGAGGCCGACAAGATTTTTGATATGTAATATTTTGTTTATCATTATAAGCCGACTTGGCAAATTGTAAAATGACTCTTTTATAGAAAAGAGATCATTGTAGGCATTTGTAACAGATGGATAGAAAGTAATAAATAAATTATAAGGTAGACCTAATGTGCGAATTGTAGGTCAAGGGTATATGTAAAGAACAGAGCAAGAACTGGTACTGAATCTGGCATTGAAGATGCTATTGTAAAGCAGTACATGATATTGGATTTATGTAAATCCTCATTGTAAGTCAGTGTGACTTCTTATTGAGCAGTGAGCTCTAGGCAATTGGCCTTCCTGCATGTGTAGGCCCCTATTGTAAGTAATATTCTCTTATTGGCTAGTAAGTGAATATTGTGGGTCACAAATCCCACCGAGGTTTTTCCCACACCGGGTTTCCTCATTAAACATCTTGTGTTATGGTGTTCTTTTCATGTGGATGCTTTTGATTCTGTTATTTGCATTAATTCTTGCATACCGGTATACTGTTACTTTATATTCTGCATGTTTAGTTTTAAGAAAATTTCATTACCGGTCAGATACTGACTCACCCCCCCCTCTCAGTATATGTGGGAACCCTAACAGTTATCAATTTGACAAGGAGATCCATTCGAATTCAAATTTTGGTGCAGCCATGGGATCAAATCAATGCATAAAGAGGCAAAGGAATGTTCTATCAGCTAAAGGCATTGTAGTAAATAGAGAGAAGGAGGAAAAACATCAATGAGAAAGAAGAGCAAGAATTAAACAATTGAAAAATGTTCGAGCTTCAAGTTCAACAATCATTTCAGAAGAGGAGAAAATCGAGGAAACCATAAATGTTGAAGAAGGAAACACAATAGAACCAAATTTAGGTGCATCTTCTAATCCATTATTAGATATAGGTATGTCTTTGTAGCCTCATGTTTATTCTCATGAACAAATTGGTGATTTAGTAGAAGCAGGTTACTCATTAAATCAAACCCCAAATGAAAGTAAAACACAAATTGAAACTGAAATTGAAACCGAAATTGAAACCCCAATTGAAATTTAAAATCAACCAACAATTAAAATCAATATTGTGGATGTAGACATGGAAACACCAATTGAAAAAGAAACATGTTTGAATGATAATGAAATGAATGAATATTTTCAAATTAAAAGTGATGTGCTAAACAATCTTCCTGGCTTGGTTTCATGGAGACAGATTAGGACACATGCAAATAGATTGTTTAGACAATTTTTTTATAATAAGAAATTTTGGTTTCAATGTCAATTAATATTTCAACTAATTAAAATGACTAAAATGCGAAAAGTGATGAAGAAGTTAGGCTCTTATGTCAAACCCAAGAAGAAGGATGAGTCTTTAAAACAAGTTGTATCGACTGTTGATAGCGCCTTTGATACAATAGGAAAGAAAAGTTGTTCTAAAGATAGGAATGTGGCATGATGAGCAATAACAACAACTTTAGTAACCAAAACAGCTTCTAATAAAAGAATGATGACTAACATAAGTGGATATCTTAATATTCATCGTAAAACTTTGTCAAGAGCTATAAAGAGAAGAGTTAATTTTGAAAGTGATCCGGCAAACAATTTGTGGACTTTTAGTGGTAGACTACCAAGGTTTGATATCAAACTTACTGGTGAAGTGAAAACTTTGATCGAAAAATTCTGGCATGATAATACGAGAGTATCAACTAGTTCTAGAGATGTTTTTAAATTAAGAGTTGGGTAAAAAATTCGTGATCCATATCCAAAACACCTTTTGGACATGACTCAAACTGAATTGTACAAACAAAAATTGGATGATAAGGTGTTAACTATTAGCATTAGTCAGAGATCTTTTGAAAAGTGTAAACCTTGGTATGTTAGGATTAACAAGGAAAGAGTCACATGTTGTTGCAAAACTCATGTTGAATTTGATTACCATTATGATGTATTTTGATATATACGTGTTACCATGCATAGTAATGGAATGTTTCAAGAATGTGGTATAAATATACTACCTAAAACTAAAAGAGTTTATATCAAGTTTGTTTTGCAACCCACCTAATGAGCAATATTTTCTTTTCAATGCATGTGTTTCTGGTGTATGTGATATTTGTGGCAATCTTGCATTGTTGGATGAATGTTTGCATTAAAATATTTCAATTGATTTTGGACAACAATTAGTTGATATAAAAGGATTTAAAACTGATGAGTATCCATTGAAGGATGGAAAGGTTGGAAGACAGTGCGATCTAAGTATTGAAAAATTTAGTGTTCATGCATTTATGAATTATTTTAAGAGTAAGATCGTACCTAAATATGTTAAACACTCTCAAAATGCTAGATGGCTCGATGTTCAATTTTGAATATGTAAGAATAAATTTCCTATTGGTAGTATACTTTCGGTCGTTGAATTTGTAGAGAACTACAAGCTTGAACCACAAATGAGGTCAAATCACAATATTACAATTCAATGCAAGTAGCAATTTTTGTTCATATTGTCTATGATAGACTTATAAAGAACTGAGAGGGGGGATGAATCAGTGATAGAAAAAACAATAACACTTTAAAACTAGACCAGTAAAAACAATTAACCAGTTTACTTAAGACTTTTCATGCAATCCAACATGTTATAACAACATTCATAGTAAGTAAAACAATCACCATAGCATGAGTGTTTATATGCGGAAAACCCAATTGGGAAAAACCACGGTGAGATGGGACTCACAAGTTAACTATCTGCAGTAATAGGTAACTGACCAGTTAAGGTCTACAAAGTGCTTTGTTGGGAGCGAATCATGTTAGGGATTCCAAAGCCTTGTTAGAAGCCATATCTGGTTAAAGGTAATCTCAAAGGAGGATTTAGATCCAAGATAATTAATCACCTTGTTAGAGGATTTGTACAATGAAGCTTGTTAGAGATTACCCGGTTAGGGGATTTAACTACTGTAGTGATTACAAAACAACAGGTGGTATGATCTAGAAATAGCACATCTTGCTTGTATAGATCCTTTTCCGCTCACTCAATACTCCATCACCGACAGACTCTACAACTCCTTCAATAAATCACACCAACTCTAATTCATAACACGAGTCGTATCTTGCATATAAAAATAACTCATCACAATGCCCTTCTATAGACTTTAGATTTCATGTCAGCTTCAAGAACCTCAACACAATTTCCTAGGTTCAGTGTATTTGGACAATCTTTCATAACACATTACAAATCATCACCAAAAAATTTGGTTAGAGATAACACATCACAACTGGTGATAAATCATCACACAAGTTGTGAAACCAGTTTGAACACTGATATCGGTTTAGTGTTCACCACATCAAACTCATATACCAATTGTCTCTATGTGCCTCCTTATCGCTCTTTGCTGCATCTTGAAAATGATGTCAGTGGAATTGACCAAAACCAATTGTCTTACCTATATATACTGGTTGTCTACATATACCAGTTTAGACACCTTCATACTAGTTTACAATATGAAGACTTTGGAATAGTACCGGTTTGACTTAACTAAGATGACTGTGACAATATGAATACATGTGTGTGTATATGTGTGCCAACAAGGACAACACATAAAGTCATCCAATACAAAACTCATCATCAAGCCAACAATGTCCCCCTTTGGCATTGATGGCAACACTTAGAAATTTTTGAGACAACTAAGTGTTCTTACAAAATGGTACAAACTCCCCATTAACAATACATACAAAATTTTCACACACATACATATTTCTATTGCCCCTTTGACAAAAATGCCAAATTGAAAAGTAAAATACATATATATTACATCAAAATTTGCACCAAAAAACTGCATATATAAATATAAGAGTTTTTATAATGGAAGTCTTAAGAAAATGTCAATGAAATGAAACTTCATCTATTCAAAATCATTATCCCATGTTTCTAACAATGTTTTAGTGATCTCAAAAATTGTCATAATTTGTGCAACAAATTCTTCCATAGCATCCATTGTGCTCATCTCTGGTGTAGCCAAAACTGCTTCAGAATTCTTATATGCCCTCTATAGAATTTCAAATTTTGAGATCAACTGGTTCTCAGTTCTTTCAAGGATTTGACTCACTTAACCTGTTCAAAATCATAGACATCTAACAAATGTTGCAAAGTATGAACCGATTTGCCAAAATCTAAAGCCAAATCCTGAACAGGGTTATATGCATCACTTACCCACTCTAGTTCTTTCTCTATTTCTTCACACTTTTGTTTCAAATCAGAATAGAAGAAAGAAAATTTAGATGTATTGGCCAAAATTTTACCTCCTTTTTCTATAGTAGTTCTTGAAATATCTTTATTTACAGATAAAGCAATCTTGCCTTTATCAATGTCTAACATTAGTTTCTCTCCCCTTTCTTTGTATAACCTTTTTCAACTAAGGCATGAGCTGCCTCTTCAAGTGATTTAATTTTGGTTAGTAGCATCAATAACCATCTGCCCAAGTTTTCCAATAGGGGTAGACAAAATACTAGTGTCAGTCATCGGTAGGAGACTTGACAAAATGTCAACAACAGTCTGAATTGTTTCTGCTTCTTTTCTCTACTCTTTTAATCTTTTCTTTTGAGCCCTAGATTGCATAACAAAAGCAATCTCCATAAGTTCAAATGTGCTCAATTTTTCCACAACAATTGGACCTTGTATGCTGATTGAGTCACCATCATCATCATTTTTCTGCTTCACCTTTGCTTTTTCCTTTTCATCCTTTTTCTCTGCTATCTTCTCCTTTGTTTTCTCTTTCACTTTTTCTGATTGATCCTCGAGAGTGGATTTAGTTATTGGTTGCAATTATTTTTCAATAGTGTGCCCCTCAACTGGTGGTGGTTGAATATCCACATTTGATTGTGTAGTTGGTGTTTCAGTTACTTTGTGTGTATCAGTAATGACAGGTTGTTCAGTTTCTTTAACAAGTTCAATGTCATTTCCAGTTAGATGAACAATATCAACAATATCTTTAACTTCATCCATTGAGAATATTACTAGTGTGGAACTTGTGTCATCCTTATCCTTGACATGATAGACAACATCCACTATAATAAACTCTTCAACATCTAGCTCTGGTGGAGCTCCAGTCTTATTCTAATCAAGTTTATTATCACAAATTTTCAAAAGTGCATTCATCCTTTGAATATCTTGAGCTATATGATGAGTATCATCTTCAACAGGTTGAGTTTTTCCATCCAATAACCTCAATCTCCTTTTCGTAGAATGAAATTGTCCTTTGAACTTGGCAAGTAATGCTAATAATTCCTCTTGAGACAACTTGGGAAAATATTGAATAAAAACTCTAAAAATAATTTCTTGATCCTGATCTACAACTATTTCCCATTTATTTTCAAGAATAGAATATAAAAAATAAAAAATGTCCTTTTTAATATCTTGTAGTAACCGATTGTATTGACATAGGTAATTGATTACCTCTTTTACCACTTCTTATTTCTGACCTTCATCAAATGAATCAAAATATTCTTTTACATTATCAAACCGTTTTATCCCTAATGTTTTTAAAGTCCTCTCAAAATTATTCATTGGTTTGAATGTTGAAACATTAATAGGAGTACTTTGTTTAGAAATATGTACTACTAGTTTAGATTTCTTACCAATCAATTTCATCTTCTTTGGTTCTTATTCAGTATCAGTATCCTCAAATTCATCTTTAAGAATGAGATAATGAGATGTCTTCATGTCTTCCTTGTTTCAGTCTGCTTCTTTGCATATACCCTGGGTACCGGTTCCTTCTTGGTTTGAATACTTCTAATTACCCTTGTACCTCTGGTCACAGAAGCTGGTTGATCATCTTTCTTCTTTTTCTCCTTACTATTGGGTTGAGCATGTGCAATCCTTTCCTGATATGTTCCCAATATTTTCTTCTTTGTATCCTTAGGAGATACCAAAAGGTTGTTGGCATAACCAATTAGTAAGTCATAGTTGACTACATAGTTCATTTCTTCCATTTCT
Organism: Cryptomeria japonica; assembly: GCF_030272615.1. Classification (NCBI taxonomy): domain Eukaryota; kingdom Viridiplantae; phylum Streptophyta; class Pinopsida; order Cupressales; family Cupressaceae; genus Cryptomeria; species Cryptomeria japonica. Next base: position 251,927,256 of record NC_081411.1, read on the forward strand.
TCTTCTTTGGGTTCAACTGCCTCCATAAGGCAAAAGTAAATGGTTACAGTGAAACAAATGTCTTTTTCAAAGTGTTTCACCACTTCATCTGATAACCTTAATCGCATACTCATCTTCTTTTGAAACTCATTAAAATATTTATTCATGGCAACAGGAAATGTGTTCTTCACAGACTTAATGCTATTCTTTATTTGGGTTGTAACGGGTATGTCCTTAGAGCAATGAATATCATCGATTCCTAGAATGAAATTCTGAAAGTAGAAAAACAAACCAATCAATAGTTGACCATATTTAAACTTTTGACTTTTGTCCTTGTTTGATTCTAAGTTCAGCATCAATTGACCTCCCATTGCCTCGCACAAATCATAATTTGCATCCTCTATCATCATCCTGTAGGTGGCATACACAACAATAGATGGTACACTGTTCATTATGCTAGAATGGAATATTTGGTAGCCAATAACCATAGTTGCAAATCTGACTCCTTGATCTGCAATGTTGTTGACCGATATAGCGTGACCATCAATAGTGGTCTTTGTCAATGCAATAACAGTCTCCCTTGAGATTGTCCTCAATTTTGGTACTACACCAGTTTTGTAGAAACAAATTACTGCATGAATAGCCTCCTTTGTGATTGTGTGAGAGCTATCAAGATACATATTCCCTCCATGTACAAGGCTAAGGATAATCCTGACATGTTCCTCCTCAAAATATTCTAGAAAATATACCGCATTAGTAAAACCTCTCATGAAATCTAATATATTTTGGTTTGATCTTCTCATTCTTATCACACAATGATTTAAGATGAGAATAGATTGCTAATAACTCTAGATCCTCAATTTTGCAATCAATCATGTAACTAGACAAATCTCCTTTAAAAAAACACCATCAGGAACTTGAGACAATGCATTATATGATTCTATTTTATTTGATCCCGTAGACTCCAAAGCTTCTGTAATGATGAAAAGACTTTCTGCTAGGTTAGATGATGATGCCATTTGAAATAATCCAACTTATGAGAGAATATTGATCAAAATACCTTGTTCCCTTTGAGATGATAGGGTTTTCGGTTTCTCTCTCGCTTTTACACCTAATATGTCTTCCTTTGCTTCAAATCCGATTCAGCTTTTTAAATCATAGCATAAATCCGTTCGCAATATGCTAACAATGATTTGTTTGGCTCTGCAAGTGCTCACAAATTCTTCATCGAATACAATTAGGGTAAAAAAAACTTAGTAAAATTTCCTTTTATTAACTTACCCACTGCATTTATTACACTACAGATAGGGTAATGAACCCTAATTACCACTTAATAAACTCACCTATGCTCATAGGTATATAACTGGTTGGTAATCCTTAGAAAACTGATAGATAACAATATAAAAATTTCTCATATTACAACTCGAAATGAAAAAATCTCTTACGATACACTCTTCAAGGGGTTTGGAAATATATTTACCATTATTTTTCCCTTAGGCTTGTTGAAGAGCTTAGTTTACTGGTGTAGCATTTTCCACATTCGGTGAAGGGTTTGATTCTTTTGCTGACTTGTCCTCACTTTTCTTCTTCCAAATCCTATTCATCTTTGCTCTAGTTTCTTTAACATCATCCATCTTCTTTCCTTTCCGATATTCAGAGTGATTTATTTGTTAATTCTTCTTGGCTCTACAAAACTTAGCCATGTGTCCCAGTTTATGACAATAATAGTAGGCCATCCTAGATGCTCTCCAAGGTCCTACATTACCTCTTCCAGTCCTTCTTTTGCAGTTCATAGCCACATAACCCAATTTATTTCAAATTGTGCAGATTACATTGGTTACCTTTTCCATCTCATAAGAACTGAACTGGTTGACATAGGGTTTTTTCCAGTTTATGCTTCTCCAGTTGTCATAAGTCCTTCTCTAGTCATCGAAAGGTCTTAGATTCATGTGAGGTGCCATATTGTTTTCTCCATATCTACATTCAACTGATCTATGTCCATACATATTTCATGTGTAACAATGACCTTGAAATATTCTAGATACATATCTAGTATTAGCATTATAGCCTATGTTCTCATTAGAGCTGCTTCTACACACATTAGCAGTATGTCCAAGTTTGTGACAGATAAAGAAAACAGGTTTGTAATCTTTCTTACAGGTAGGATTCTTAGCCTTAGGAGTATTTTTACCTTCATGCATGTATCTCTTGCTACTGGAAGTTTCTCTTTTCTCAGATGTGTTGAATCCTAATCCAGATGTGTCACCTTTCATTCTCTGAGATTGAATCTATTCATCCAACATAGAGGAGACCGTGTTAAATTTGTCAAGCTTCCCATTAGCCTAAGTAAGCTCTTTGGTTAGATATTCATTATGCTTTGTAAGAGTCTCTCTAAGAGACTGCAATTTCATTATCTAACTGTAGTACTTCCTTCTCTTCCTTCTTGTCTAGCCAATGTTCATGCAAAGCTGCATTCTCCTGCTTGATCTTAGAAATCTTGTGATCTATTTTTTTTATTAGGTCTTCATCTGCCCTCCTTGCTTCAAGTTCTTGAATCGAATGTTATGACTTCAAGTTCTCTTCTCAGGTTAAAATTTTCACCATTCAGTTTAAGCACTTCTTCAGCCAGTGCATCAATGTTGGCCTCATCTGAAGAGTTATTGTCAAATCTCTCCAATAATTTCTTAGTCACATCTCTCCTCTTAACTTGTAAAGCCTTAAATCTGCCTCTCAAGGTTTCAAGCTCTTCCCTGGTTGCATCAATTACTTTAGCCATCTCTCTATACCTCATATCCCCCATATTGACTTTAGGGTTTCCTTCCAAGCAGTTAGGCCTTAAGGAAGTTAGGCTCTGATACCAATTGATAGACTTATAAAGCACTGAGAGGGGGGGTGAATCAATGATAGCAAAAACAATAACACTTTAAAACCAGACCGGTAAAAACAATTAACCAGTTTACTTAAGACTTTGCATGCAATCCAAAGTGTTATAACAACATTCATAGTAAGTAAAACATTTAGCATAACACAAGTGTTTATCTGTGGAAAACCCAATTGGGAAAAACCATGGTGAGATTGGACTCACAAGTTAACTATCTACAGTAATAGGTAACTGGCCCGTTAAGGTCTACAAAGTGCTCTGTTGGGAGTGAATCCTGTTAGAGATTCCAAAGTTTTGTTAGGAGCTATCCCTAGTTAAAGGTAACCTTAGAGGAGGATTTAGGTCCAAGTTAATGAATCACGTTGTTAAAGGATTTGTACAATGAAGCTTGTTAGATCTTACCCAACTAGGGGATTTAACTGTTGTAGTGATTAGAAAATAACAGGTGGTATGATCTAGAAATAGCACATCTTTCTTGTATAGATCCTTTTCTGCTCACTCAATACTACATCACTGACATACTTTTTAACTCCTTCAATAAATCGCACCAACTCTAACTCATAACATAACTTGTATCTTGCATATCAAAATAAATCATCACAATGCCTTTTTATAGATATTAGATTTCATGTCGGCTTCAAGAACCTCAACACAATTTCCTAGGTTCAGTGTATCTAGACAATCTTTCATAACACATCACAAATCATCACCAAAAAAATTGGTTAGAGATAACACATCACGATTGGTGATAACTCATCACACAATCAATGAAACTAATTTGAACATCGATACTAGTTTAGAGTTCACCACATCAAACTCATATATTGATTGTCTCCATGTGCCTCTTTTGACACTCTTTGCTGCATCTTGAAAGTGGTGTCAGTAGAATTGACCAAAACCAATTTGTCTTACCTGTATATATTGGATGTCTACATATACCGGTTTAGACACGTTCATACCAGTTAGACTTCTCTAAATATATGATACCGGTTTACAATATGAAGACTTTGGAGTAGTATCGGTTTGACTTAACTAAGATGACTATAACAATATGAAGACATATGTGTGTGTATATGTGTGCCAACAATGACAACACATAAAGTTATCCAATACAAAAATCATCATCAAGCCAACAGTCTATAGGCATGTACCTGATAGTACAGAAGAGGATCATAAAATTTTGAGAGAGTGCCATTTCTATATGAGTGATAATAAATTATACTCATTGGAGTTTGTCTAGTATTTCTTCAAGACCTTTTATGAGAATTTGAGGGAGAGAGAAATTCAGATGACACAACATCTAATATGGTCAGATAATTGTACAGGGCAATTCAAGAATGCTAGAATGTTTTATTGGTTAAGTAGGATACATAAGCAAACTAATATCAAACACATGTGGAGTTTTTTTGAGGCTAAACATGGGAAAGGAGAACATGATGGTGTTGGTGCATGTGTTAAGAGATCCCTTTGCAGAGAGCAACTCAAATTTGAGGAAAATGCTAAATTTAAAAATGCAAGTGAAATTATGGATTGGTGTAGTGTAACTTTATCCACAGGATCAAGTCAGAGCTCTACAATCAGACGTTTCTTCTGGCTAGTTGAAGAGGAGAATATCCTTCCAAGATATGATTGTGATACAATCAATCGGCTAGCTAGATGGTATTCATTTAAGAGTTCTAATTCTAATACTTGGATTATATGGACTAGGGAGCTTGCATATTTTTGTCAATTTTGTGTTGCAGTTGAATGGGAAGAATACGAGAATACATAATGGATTGAAGAATGGAAACAAAAATCATTAACACCTAGTGAGACACAATATCAAGATGCTAGAAGAAATGAAGATCCAAATCATGCATTTGCATCAGAAGATTATGATCGTGTTTCAGACCTCATACAACCTAGTAATTTAATTCAAAGTCTTGTTTATAACTTTAAACTATATTACTTTTGTCATATAATTTATGATTGTATTTGAATTATAAATTCTAACAGGTTTTATTTCTACATGTACTTAATTTTGTTTTCCAAGACATGTGCATGTTGTTGTTGCACCTAAGGATAATGATTAGCAGACTGAGTATTGGCTAGCTAAATGTGTAGAACCTAAGAAAAAGTTGATATGGAATCAAGTAGATGATGATGGTTTTTAGTATCCAGTTGGGTCTGTTGTGGTAGTTCACACATGGCTATGCAAATACCTAACAAGAAGGAATGGCTTACCGGATTATGAAGACTACCAATTAGAAAATAAGATTATACACTATTCTCATTTGGTAGTAGCAACAAACGTCAAATTAGAAAGATACAAAAGGAGACATGCTAATAAGGTATTATGGACACTTTCAATGGAAGAGCATGAGACAATCATAGACGTATTGTAGAAGAGAGAGGATGCAGATGGTACATTAGGTTGAATCAAATTTATACATGTAAGATTGTGTTAATTGAGTGAACTTTTTATATGTAACTTTCTATATGTATATATGTGTTCTTTATTCTTATACATGTATCTAATTAATTTGGTTTTGAGGTGTCAAGTACAACTTTATGTAACATGGATGACACTAAACTTGTACATTTTACAATTTTTGGCTAATGAAAGTTGTAATACTAGGTGAGTGCAATTATTTTATTGTTGTTATGTGGTAATACAAGATGAGGTCCTAGAATTCAATTTAATTATGATAAATTTTTGTCTTTGTCCCTTCAACATATATAATATTGTTATATACATAGGTAAAATGAAATTTTGGTATTGAGATGTCAAGTACAAGTTGATGGCATGGATGACATAGATACAACTTGGTGAGTATATTAGACTAAATAAAATACATTTAACTTTTTGTAGCATAAATTGAACTTTACTTTTAAATATATATTTTTAATAATAGTTGAACATTATTATTTTATTTGCAGGACCCCGTAGAAGAAATTACATCCATTGATATAATTTTGGTTTCATAAACAACATTGGATACGTCTACTTTTGTTAAATAGATAAACTATGTACATTGGCCCTATGTTCACTAATTGATGATGATAGTTTTTGATGTTGATAGGTATTTTTTCATGTCAATTGATGTAACTTCATTGAATATAAATAAGTTGATGTTTTCTTATATATATGTATGTTGTTATTTGTGAGGAACCGGTTATTACTAAGAGGGGGGTGAATCAGTAACAACAGTAAACTTTAAAACTTTAACAACCACAACAAAATTCTTTCAAAACAACTCATAGACAATACCGGTAATAACTAAAATCATAATGGTGATCAAATTTATCAAACTGTTCTTCTAAGTGTTCAACAACATGCATGTAATAGAAGGATATCAACTAAACACATAAGAAATCAAGCAACACATGAACACCAGGATTTTCACGTGGAAACCCAAACGGGAAAAACTATGGTGGGAATTGGTACCCACAAGATTTTTGCACTCTTTCAGAATGCACCCTGTTAGGAGCCTAGCCCGATTAAGAGCTTACAAATATGCCCAGTGAGGAGCTAACAAATATGACCAGTTAGGAGAATAACTTGTTAGGAGCCCCCCAGTTAAGGGATTTACCTCAGCCCTATTAGGAGATTTAATCAGTTAGGAGTAACCTTATGAAGGGATTTAGAACCCAAGCTAATGAGTCACCCAGTGAAGGGATTTATAAAATCAAGACTGTCAAGACCTACCCGGTTAAGGGATTTTGAGTCTGCTGCAACTATCAGGGAACAACACATGTATGATCTGAAAATAACAATCTTTTCTTGTTTGTATAGATCCTTTCCTGCTCCAATTTTCTTCTCTCTTGCAGACACACACACTGGGTGGACCATACACTCTTCTTTTGATCATTGACACAGTAAATCATCACAGACTTACCCTAAATACACTTTACAACTTATTCGGTTACAAAACCGTAAGATTTACATCATAGATCATCACAAATCTTTATGACTCATTACAAATCATCATATGGATTATTACAATCAATTATAAATCAATTACAGTTATTGAATGATCACTACACATCGATCTAATACACTTTCAAACCCTTAGCTCATTCTACTAAGCACTTCGCTCATTCCCAAGAGAGATCTTCTCTTTGATCATGCCAAAAAAATATCTTATCACTTCATGTAGATTCAACCATGTCATCACCATCTTACAAACATAATGTAATACACCACCAAATTCAAAATCATTACTGATTATAATATTTGAATACTGGTTCTTAAACCCTACTAAAACCCTACAAAAAATACATCAGTCAATCACAAACAAGACTTCTGATAGCCAAAACATACTATGGTTTTGGTCATAACCTCATTACAATATTACAAATACATATTCCAAATCTCAACACCAAATTCCTCATCAATCTTGAGTTCCAATTACTTAAGCATACCACAATTTCACATTTACTGGTTAAAGTCCTATTTGCTAGTTAACTGTCAATTCCATTCCATAGCTTTCCAGTCAATGATAGATGAATTAGATAACATGATAAAACAATGTAACCGTAATTGCCATTAATGACAATACAAACTGATCATCAATTCATCAAACAATATCTCAACTATATCATCACGAACAGTCCTTATACCGGTTAATCAATATCATCAACAATTATGTGAATATGCCAACATTACCCCTTTGGCATTGATGGCAACACTGAAAAACCTCATCATGTTGAACTAAACTGATATGTTCTCTACTTGCTCTTCTACTCAAGAAGTCCTTTGTATTTCTTATACTGGTTATCTAGTTCTTGTTCTCATGGCTGGTCTTCAACTAATTCTTCTCTCCCTTTGAAAACAATGCCAAAGGTGCAAATACCTTTATTATCTTCATCTCTTCTTATCTCATCGTAGTTGCTCCCCCTGAGGAGTATCCCACTTCACATCAATCCAAAACTGAAATATATTCAATGAATTCACTGGATTGATGCATCACCAGCTTCTTAGTTGATCTTGGGCAGGGTTACAACCCCTAATATACCTCTGATACATTTAAAGGTTGTCTTAGGCAAAGGTTTAGTGAATATATATGTTAACTTCTCTTATCTAGACACATACTCCATTCTTACTTTCTTCTCCTGTGCTTTGTCTTTGCATGTAATACAATATTTTTTCAAATATTAATAGCACTAGTTTTATCACAATGAATAGTCATCGGTTCAGACATTTCTTCCTTACATCCTTCCAAAATATGTCTCATCCATATAGCATGAGTACAATACTTTGATGTTGGCACACATTTTGCTTCAGTTTTAGATTGTGAAATACAAAATTGCTTCTTGCTTACCTAGGACACCAATCTTTCTCCTAAAAAGAAAGCTCCACCAGTTGTGCTTTTCCGGTCATCAACATTTCCAACCCAGTCTGCATATGTGAAATTTTTTAAAGAAAAATTATCATTGTAAGGATACCACAAACCATAATCAAATGTTCCTTTCAAATACCTAAATATCCTTTTTGCCGCTACCATGTGTGTCTCCTTAGGATATTTTTGAAATCATGCAACCAATACAATAGCATGTGCAATATTCGGTCTACTGTTAACAACATAATGCAACATTCCAATCATAGAACTGTATTCTTTCTCATCCACATACAATGAATCATCTTGTTTTGACAATTTACAACAGGTCACCATCGGAGTACCACCCAGTTTACAATCTTCCATGCCAAAAAATTTCAAGACTTTTTTACATACTTAATCTGACAAATAAATATTCCATTCTCTAGTAGTTGAATCTATAAACCAATAAAGAATTTTATCTCTCTGATAAGAGACGTCTCAAATTCTTTCTTCATTTCATCTACAAAAGACATACACATGTAATCATTTCCACCAAATATTATATCATCAACAAAAACTTGAGCAAGTAACATTTTGTCTCCATTAGTCTTCAAATATATGTTACTGTCTTCACTAGTTCTTCAGAATCCTACCTTGATCAGATGTGCATGTAATCTTTCAACACTGAAAAACCCCATCATGCTGAACTAAACTGTTATGTACTTTCTCTTCTGCTCAACATGTTTGTTATGTACTTCTTTTGTCTTCTTCTATCGGTTATCTAGTTCTTCTTCTCATGGTTGATCTTCAACTAATTCTTCTCCCCCTTTGACAACAATGCCAAAGGTGCAAATACCTATGTTGTCTTCATCTCTTCTTATCTCATCATAGCTACTCCCCCCGAGGACTAGCTCAGTTCACATCAATCCAAACTAAAAGATATTCAATGAATTCACCAAATTGATGCATCACCATCATCTTAGTTGATCTTGTGCAGGGGTACAACCCTTAATCTACTATAGATATATTCAAAGGTTGTCTTAGGCAAAGGTTTAGTGAGTATATTTGCTAACTTCTCTTTGTTAAACACATACTCCATTCTTACTTTCTTCTCCTGTACTCTTTCTCTTAGAAAGTGATACTTGAACTCAATGTGCTTTGTTCTTGTGTGTACTACAAGATTTGTTGAAATATTAATAGCACTAGTGTTATCACAATGAATAGTCACTGTTTCAGACATGTCTTCCTTAAATCCTTCCAAAATATGTCTCATCTGTATAGCCTAAGTACAATTCATTGATGGTGCCACATATTCTGCTTCAGTTGTAGATTATGAAATACAAGATTGTTTCTTGCTTATCCAGGACACCACTCTTTCTCCTAAAAAGAAAGCTCCACCAATTGTGCCCTTTCGGTCATCAACATTTCCATCCCAGTCTGCATATGTGAGATTTTTTAAAGAAAAATTATCATTGTAAGGATACTGCAAACCATAATCAAATGTTCCTTTCAAATACTTGAATATCCTTTTTACCGCTACCATGTGTATCTCCTTAGGATCTTTCTGAAATCTTGCAACCAATCCAACATAATGTATAATGTCCAATCTACTGTGAACAACATAATGCAAATTTCCAATCATAGACCTGTATTCTTTCTCATCCACAGACAATGAATCTTCTTGTTTCGACAATTTACAATAGGTCACCATCGGAGTACCAACCCATTTATAATCTTCCATGCCAAAAATTTTCAAGACTTGTTTTACATACTTAGTCTGGCAGATAAATATTCCATTCTATAGTTGTTGAATTTGTAAACCAATAAAGAATTTTATCTCACCGATAAGAGACATCTCAAATTCTTTCTTCATTTCATCTACAAAAGACATACACATGTAATCATTTCCACCAAATATTATATCATCAACAAAAACTTCAACAAGTAACATTTTGTATCCATCAGTCTTGAAATATATGTTACAGTCCTCACTGGTTCTTTGGAATCCTATCTTGATCAGATGTGCATGCAATCTTTCAACATTGAAAAACCTCATCATGCTGAACTAAACTATTTTGTACTTTCTATTTTGCTCAACATCTCTATTATGTACTTCTTCTGCCTTCTTCTACCAGTTATCTAGTTCTTGTTCTCATGGTTGATCTTCAACTAATTCTTCTCTCCCTCTATTGTCTTCATCTCTACTTATTTCATCATAGCTACTCCCCCCGAGGAGTAGCTCACTTCACATCAATCCAAAACTGAAAGATATTCAATGAATTCACCGGAATGATGCATCACCATCATCTTAGTTGATCTTGTGCAGGGGTACAACCTTTAATCTACTTTAGAGATATTCAAAGGTTGTCTTAGGTAAAGGTTTAGTGAATATATCTACCAACTGTTGTTTGCTAGACACATACTCTTTTCTTACTTTCTTCTCCTGTACTCTTTCTCTTAGAAAGTGATACTTGAACTCAATGTGCTTTGTTCTTGCGTGTAATACAGGATTTGTTGAAATATTAATAGCACTAGTGTTATCACAATGAATAGTCACTGGTTCAAACATGTCTTCCTTAAAACCTTCCAAAATATGTCTCATCAATATAGCCTGAGTACAATTCATTGATGGTGCCACATATTCTGCTTTAGCTGTAGATTATGAAATACAAGATTGTTTCTTGCTTATCCAGGACACCGCTCTTTCTCCTAAAAATAAAGCTCCACCAGTTGTTCTTTTCCAGTCATCAACATTTCTAGCCCAAGTCTGCATCTATGAAAACTTTTTAAGAAAAGTTATCATTGTAAGGATACCACAAACCATAATCAACTATTCCTTTCAAATACCTGAATATCCTTTTTACTACTACCAAGTGTGTCTCCTTATAATCTTTGTAAAATCTTGCAACCAATCCAACAACATGTGCAATGTCCAGTCTACTATGAACAAAATAATGCAACTTTCCAATCATAGACCTATATTGTTTCTCATCCACATACGATGAATCATCTTGCTTTGACAATTTACAACCTGTCACCATTAGAGTACCAACTAGTTTACAATCTTCCATTCCAAATGTTTGCAAGACTTCTTTTAGATACTTAGTCTGACAGATAAATATTCCATTCTCCATTTGTTGAATCTATAAACCAATAAAGAATTTTATCTCACCGATAAGAGACATCTCAAATTATTTCTTCATTTCATTTGCAAAAGACATACACATGTCATCATTTCCACCAAATATTATATCATCAACCAAAACTTTACCAAGTAACATTTTATCTCCAAATGTCTTCAAATATATGTTATTGTCTTCACTGGTTCTTCAAAATCCTATCTTGATCAGATGTGCATGCAATCTTTCAAACCATGCTTTAGGAGCTTGCTTCAATTCATATATTGCCTTGTGTATTTTGTAAACCATATTTTCATCTTCACTCAATGCAAACCCGTCTGGTTGTTCTATATACACTTCTTCTTCCAAGATACCATTCAAAAAAGTTGATTTAACGTCCATCTGATATAACTTAAATCCTTTAAAAGAAGCAAAGGCAAGCAACATTCTAACATCTTCAAGTCTTGCCACTTGTGCAAAGGTTTCACCACAGTCTCCACCTTCTTCTTGTGCATTTCCTTTGCAAATCAACCTTGCCTTGTTTCTAACAACTTCACCATCCTCATTAAGTTTGTTCTCAAATACCCATTTTGTCCCAATAACATTTTTGTCTTCTGGTCTAGGAACAAGCTCGACCATGTATTTTTCTTCTCAATCTAGTCAAATTCTTCATTCATTGCATTCAACCAGTCTTCATCTTTCAAAGATTCTCTAATAGTCTTTGGCTCAATAGTTGAAATCAGATAGGAATTCTCTTTGATTTTTCATCTTATTTGCACACCATCATTCTTGTCACCTATAATTTGGTCTTCTGAATGATTTATCCTTACATATCTTGGGATTACCATTTTCAGTGCAATGCTTTCAGCTTCATGTTCATCATCTTCTTCATCGCTTACTGGTTAAGCTCCTATTTATGCATTATGTTGCTATTTACTAAGTTGTCATTAGTTTTATGCCCAAAGTCATTCTACATACTCTAGTCGGTTAATACCACCGAAATGTCTAGTCGATAATTACTAAGGTGTCGGTTACAGAGAAAGACTAGTCACCAAGATGAGACACACCGAGTTGTCTACCAAGTGAAGTTCTATGTCTACCGAGCAGCAAAGAAGGTATACCGAGTCAATATGAACCAAGTGAAAATGTGTTACCAGATTCAATGAACCTGGACACATGTGAAACGTGTTACAAGATTCGAGAACATGGAACCGTTATTACATAGGAAATTGCATTTAAAGGTTTTGTATGATTTTGAGGGAGTTTATCCAATGAAATAACTTCTATGTTTATTCATTTGATAAAACATGTTTGTATGATCGATGCATGAATAGATCACCATCTCAGAGATCTATATATACAGAATGATTTGAGTATCTAAAGAGAAGGAAAAATGATGAGTTGAATATGAAAATCTTGAAAGAAGATAAGATGTGAAGATTAACAGAGATATTTAGAGGTCACCGAGAAGGTTTTTCAGACAACAATTTAAGTGACAGAGTATACAGAAGTGGTCACTGAGTTGACATATCAATTACTGAGGTATGCTATGAGCAAGGTAATTTCATATTGAGCACATAGAGTCTACTATAACATTTTAGATGTAAAGTTGCAGATATTTTGTAAAGATTTTGATTGAATTATTTTGAGTTGAGTTAGAAATCTTTAATAGGGTAAAAGACTCTAACAAAGTCTATAAATTGTAAAGCCTTTAACTAGGTACAACATTTTGTAAAAGTGTTTGTAAAATCCTTTAGCAAGGTAGATCTAAATATCTTTGTACTCCTAACAGGGTAAACTATCAGAAATAGCTAAACATGTAGCTCTAACAGAGCAATCTTGATTATTGCAGTAGTGAAGTTGTGGGTGCTATCCCCATTGCAGTTTTTCTCTCTAACCAAGAGTTTCTACGTATCCAAAATCTTTGTGTTATGGAGCGAAATTTCTGTGAATGTTATTTTTGTGATTATGTTTTAGCATTATATATTAAGGGATCAGCAGTATTCAATTTATGTTTAACAGTAAAATTGTTGTTCAAGAAAAGTTTTGAAGTACTGATTCACCCCTCCCCTCTCAGTACATTAGTTTTCCTAGCTGGACCTAACAATTGGTATCAGAGATCTACTCTTGGTAAATGGTTTAACAGCCTAAAGAGAAAGATCCTATCAATGGAAGGCTACAAAAAATCTCACAGAATTGTGAATCTTCAAGAAGAATTGGATCATGCTAATCAAGTGATTGCAGATATGCAGAGACAAATGCAAAGATCACTGAAAGTCAAAGAAGGTTGTCTGATGATTTATAGGACTCACAAGAATTGGTGGAACAAATCTAGACATCATTTGAGAACAACATATCAGAAGAGTCTGAAAAAATGATTGTAGAACTGAGAGAAAAGAACAAAGCATTGAATGAACAACTAAAAGAAATGAAAAGGGAACATGAGTATTTTAGCACACAAATGACTGAAAATCTTGATGCATTGAGAACAACTGAAGATAATATTTGAAATGTAGAAAGAGAAAAACAACAGCTAGAAGCAATGGTGTCTGAAAAGAATGATGAAATATCAAGGATGACTGGAGTTCAACATAATCTTTCTGATCAATTGGGTTATGCACATCATGAAGCAACTCTAAAATAAAATGAGAACCGAGCATTGAAACTTGAATTGTCAAGATTGACCGATGAACTAGAAGAAGAAAAGAAGTCCAAAGAAACACTGAAGAAAAGTTATGAAGCATCAAGAATGTTGGATGAGCAACTAAACTTAAGATCACCGAACAAATCTGTCGGACTCAGTTATAAAAGAAATAACTCTACCGAGATAGGGATCAACACCACTGAGAAAGGAGAATCATCAAAGAAGGCTAGAAACAAAGATAAGATGAAAGACAAGAAGTCTATTTGCAACTACTGTGGAAAACAAGGACATACTGCCAACGTTTGCCAGATCAGAAAAGGTAAGCAATCGAAAGTAATTAGGTCTGATGGTTATTGTTACAATTGCAATAAGTATTTAAAGTACTCTACGTGGTCATTTTTCACTTACCAGTTTTCAAAGAGCAGAGCTAAGCGAATTAAAGGCGATCAAACATTCCCAGAAGCAAATTCAAGGTATTTCACACAATCTTAAATGCATTTTCAAGCAAGTTAACCGATCAAAATCAGTTGTGAATATTTGCATTGTATTTACTAAGTTGGAAGCGTTTTCTGGTTATTTGGAACCCTAAGCTATTCCGTAAGTAGAATTCAAAGTTTGAAATGGCTCCCAAGGTGCAAAAACTAGTTGTAGTTGAGACCATTGAGAAGCCATCGGTGAAATACACCTTACCTCCCAAAGTGGCATCCGAACCCGATGAGAAAACGGCATTCTCTCTTATTCTGGATAGGGTTCTGTTGATTGAAGATGTCATATTTTATACTAAGTGCCACGTTGAAGAGCTAGGTCATACTGAAATTCAGGATATGTATGATGAATTGTGCATCGATGGAATCCTAGATAGCAAGTTTGAGCACATCAAAGTTAAGGGATTGACCCAAGCCCTAACCTATCCCTGAGTCTTCAAACCCCAATGGGTCAAATTTGTCTTGAGTAGAGTGCATGACGATTTTATGTGGTTAGAAGATCAACCTTTCAAGATCACCAAGGAGATTATTCACATAATAACCGGATACCCTATATTTGACCATGCCTGAGCACAGAAGATGATTTCACAGAAGGAATTGATAACATTAACCGAAGTTGAGTCTGATTGCAGAGGTCTTAAATTAAACAATGTAACTGATGGAGGACCTTAACTTTGCTACTAGAGTTATTGGTTATTGTTTCTTCCAGTCGGCCAGAGAAAACAGTGTACCGTGTGCAGCTATAGATTTGGCTTATTAAATTGTGAAAAAGGGTATGAAAATTGACTTATATGAAGTGTTGTTGAAGAATCTTTTTGAAAATCTCAACACAATAAGGAAACTGAAGAAGAATAATACTGCTAACACACTAAAGTTTGGGCCACTCTTAGTGTGTATGTTCTTCTATTTTCAGAAATTCTTTCCTTCAGTCGGTAACATTGATTGGGAATTACACCGACCAATCACCCATCAGATAAATGATTTCATCAATCAGCTAGGTGATAATTTCAATGTGATAATGGATGATTACTTTAACAGTTTTCAGAAAAAGATGCATAGAAGGTACAAGATCCCACCGCAGCTAGTGGAAAAGTATAAGGATACCATCTGTTTTGAGTTGGATACCGACTACTGTTATCTTAATGTAGTAGAGCCCAAGACTCAATCTTTACCGCCTATGGGTTATGAGATTGATTTTGACATTGCTCAATAGTAGATAGATGCCTTCTTAGCACTTCCAAGGCATTCTATCGAGATCAGGTATGGCACCTATGAAGAGGTAAAATAAAAAGTAAAAATGAGCATTCTAGTACCTAAGGCTACCAGAAAAGCCACCAAAATGATAAAGGATTTAACTAAAAAGTTTGGAGAAGGTTCTACCTCCACTCCTACCAAGAGTGATCAACTTTCAATCAAGGAAGAATCTGAAGCTCAAGAAGCAGCAATTACACTAAGCACCAAGTTGCCAAAAGGAAAAAATTTGAAAAGGAAGAAATAGGATACAACCAAGATATCACTGACCCCGCCAGTAAAGCGACCGATCACTAGATCATCTACCGTGTCACCCGGTAAGAGGCAGAAAAATGTTGAAATGCCTAAGGTTACAAAAACTTATAAAAAGATGACCATAAGACTAATTTTGAATAAAGAGTCAAGTGACCCAAAGTCTAAAGACGCAAATAAATTTCAGATTGTAAAAAGCACTAAGGAAGATGTACACAGTGTTGATAATTTTTGTTCAGATTTAAAACAATATGGTGGATTTGGGTCATTTAGATATGTAAAGTATGACTCCAAAACAAAAGAAGAGAAGAGGCAAATAGAAGAGTCAGTAGTGTGTACACTTCTCAAGTTTCGAGTAGTTCCATTGGAAGTAACTGATTTTCTTCCAAAAGAATTATACTCTCATATTGACAATAGATGGGAATATGCTATGGACTCGGAGAAGCAGATTAGAGAAAGACTTTTGGTACATATCTTTCTAGATATGTCACTAGATGGTATAAAAGATCATTTGAAAAACTACCAGACAAATTTTCAAGTTAAGCAAAGGGCCTTGAAAATGATGAATAGCCTTTATCTTGAAGTAGAGAATGAAACTAAAGAAAAATGGCAAGAAATATTCAGAATTCAGACTGAAGAACCTCAAGGTGAAGTGGAGATAGTTGACATCACCGAGCAAGATCCTGCTTCAACTATTCAGTTAGATGAGGATGTCATGGATACTGAGGCACGAGAAGAAGCAATGATAGAAGGGAATGCCTATGCTAAATTGGTATCAAGCGAATTAGTTTTGGAACAAGTTAAGTCCTATCCTTCGGTAACCCAACAAGTTTCAACTGAGAAAGCACAGAATACAGATCAAGGTAAAGAGGGTCAAAAGGCTACACAAGGTGAATCTACCTCTCAGGCCACCGACGAGAAAACTTCCCAAGAACCCTCAAACACTGAAACTGTTGCCACTGAGACCCCAAGCAAGGAAACACCAAAGGATACAACAGAGGCTACAAGAACCGACAAAAGTGTTGCCTCCACCAAGCAACTTACCAAGGAAGGACAAGCCTCCAGAGCCATTGTCCTCATTCAACCGGTGAAGGCATCATCATCAAAGGAGAAGAAAGCAAAGAAGAACAGTTTCAAGATAGATCTGTCAAAGCCTATTGTCTTGTCAAATGTTGACATTGTAAAACTAAAAGGGCGAGCACTGATAGAATTCGGTGAGCTTTGTACAGCCAAAGAAGAGAAGGAAAAACAGATAGCTATACAAAAGAAGAACTGAGTACTTCAGAAGGTTAAAGCATTATTGATAGACATGCTACCTAAAGCTACCATAAATAAAGATGCTGTCATCCATATGCAACTAGATGAACTACTCACTCAATTGGAAGCATCAGGAGTAGAAGCATCAGACTACCTTAGCAAATTGAAAGAAAAAGAGCTAACTGTGAAGATGATTGAAGAAGTGCAGAAAGCAATTACTATAGGTAAAACTAAGCTTATTGGATTCATTGCTAAGTTGTCCCCTCAACTCAAGAATATTATTTATTTATTTCAGAAGTTATGTACATTCTCATTCTTTATAAAAGATATCAAGAATAAGACTGAAGTCATTGAAAAAGATATTACCGATCTCTCAAATAAATTGACTACCGAGCCAAATTCTATTCAGAATTTTTATACAAAGCTACAAACTCTTATTGCTCAACAGTTAGAACTTTGGAATGCAGAGCACAAAATAAGGATGGATATCATGACTCTTGAGACATTATTTATTCCCCATTTATCATCAATTCAAGAGCAGATCAACCGTGCTACCCAATTGTCCACTCAAGCAGAGGGAAGCACTTTAGACAGTTTGATCTCACTATCCATTGATATTATAGCTCAGAATTCTCTAATGGAAAGTGTCAAGGATGCACTTACCAATGCTCTCAAAGATTCTCATACAAAGTATAAATCTATTTTTGACCAGTTGCCCCCACCAAATGGTAACTAGTTTCGATGTTTGTCAAAAAGGGGGAGTGTACCAAGTATATAGAGTATCTGAGTGTACAGAGTTAATAATATATATTGAGTGTACAGTTGAAACTGACAGGGGGAGCATAGAACATCAGGAGCATGAAATATAGAGTATAGATCATCAAGTTATACAACATATTGATGAGGGGAGTATGCATTTGAGTATGTATTTGAACAAATGTATATACTGCCATTTCAGTTTATTTTGTGAAGTATATAGATTTTGTATTATGACTTTGAAAGGAGTTTTGTCAAACATACCAAAGTAATGTCAAAAGGGGAGATTGTTTCTATTTACTAAGTTGTCATTAGTTTTATGCCCAAAGTCATTCTATATACTCTAGTCGGTTAATACTACCGAAATGTCCAGTCGGTAATTACTAAGGTGTCGGTTACAGAGAAAGACTAGTCACCGAGATGAGACACACCGAGTTGTCTATCGAGTAAAGTTCTATGTCTACCAAGTAGCAAAGAAGGTATACCGAGTCAATCTAAACTGAGTGAAAACGTGTTACCAGATTCAATGAACCTAGACACACATGTGAAACATGTTACAAGATTCGAGAACATGGAACCGTTATTACATAGGAAATTGCATTTAAAGATTTTGTATGATTGTGAGGGATTTTATCCAATGAAATAATTTCTATGTTTATGCATTCGATAAAACAAGTTTGTATGATCGATGCATGAATAGATCACCATCTCAGAGATCTATATATACAAAATGATTTGAGTATCTAAAGAGAAGGAAAAATGATGAGTTGAATATGAAAATCTTGAAAGAAGATAAGATGTGAAGATTAACAGAGATATTCAAAGGTCACCGAGAAGGTTTTTCAGAGAACAGTTTAAGTGATAGAGTATACAGAAGTGGTCACTGAGTTGACTTATCAATTACTGAGGTATGCTATGAGCAAGGTAATTTCATATTGAGCACATAGAGTCTGCTATAACATTTCAAATGTAAAGTTGCTGATATTTTTTAAAGATTTTGATTGAATTATTTTGAGTTGAGTTAGAAACCTTTAATAGGGTAAAAGACTCTAACAAAGTCTATAAATTGTAAAGCCTTTAACCAGGTACGACATTTTGTAAAAGTGTTTGTAAAATCCTTTAGCAAGGTAGATCTAAAGATCTTTGTACTCCTAACAGTGTAAGCTATCAGAAATAGCTAAACATGTAGCTCTAACTGAGAAATCTTGATTATTGCAGTAGTGAAGTTGTGGGTCCCATCCCCACTGTAGTTTTTCTCTCTAACCAAGGGTTTCTATGTAACCAAAATCTTTGTGTTATGGAGTGAAGTTTGTATGAATGTTATTTCTATGATTATGTTTTAGCATTATATATTATGAGATCAACAGTATTCAGTTTATGTTTAACAGTAAAATTGTTGTTCAAGAAAAGTTTTGAAGTACTGATTCACCCCTCCCCTCTCAGTACATTAGCTTTCCTAGTTGGACCTAACACATTGTTCTGCTCACCTTCCTTATACACTTCCAGTTCAATATACATAAGTTTTTCTTTATCATCAATAGGCTCAGATCTACTAGACTCATCAGGTATGTCAGAAAATTCATCAATTTTAACATTCACACTCTCAACTATTTTCTTTTTCCTTTTATTATAACATTTGAATGCTTTACTCCTGGTAGAATATCTAAGAAATATCCCTTCATCACTCTTCACATCAAACTTTCCAATAAAATTATTTCTCTTAATAAAACATCTACTACCAAAAACTTTAAAGTAGCTGACATTAGGAGTCTTACCATGCCAAAGTTCATAAGGTGTTTTATCATTACCTTTCTTCACTAGAACTCGGTTCATAGTATAAACAATAGTTCTAATTGCTTCTCTCCAAAATATTTTTGGAACATCTCCTTATATCAACATTGTTCTAGTAGCTTCCACTATTGTTTTGTTTCTCCTCTCTGCAATGTCATTGAACTATGGAGTCCTAGGTGCTGACATATGTCTTTTTATTCCATGTTCTTCATAATACCTAGTAAACTCATTAGAAGTAAATTATCCACCCCGGTCAAATCTTAACCATTTCTGATTCTTGTCAGTTTCCTTTACAACTAAGGCTTTAAAGATCTTGAATTTGTTGAATGCCTCTGATTTCTCCTTCAAGAAATTTACCCACATCATCCTTGTAAAATCACCAATGAAAATCATAAAATACTTATCACCATAAAAACTTCTAGTCCTCATAGGACCACATAGATCGGTATGCACTAAATCAAGAATATGCTCTGAAGAAAAATATTTACTCTTAATAGATGTTAAAGTCATCTTACCCATTTGACAATCTTTGCATAACATATTGTCCAGTTTAACAAGTTGGGGCATACCTCTCACCATACTTTATTTGTTGACCTTTATCAAATTATCAAAGTTGACATGACAAAACCTTTTGTGCCACAACCATCTATCTTCAATTTTAGCCACCAAACAACTATTCACATTAGCATTCGGATGAAAAAGATTACCTCTAGTCTGTTTACTAGTAGAAATCAAATCTCCATTGCATCCCATGATCCTGCACACTCCTTTTCTAAACTCAAGGTGATATCCTTTATCATTTAGTTGTCCAACACTCAACAAGTTATGTTTTAAACCTTCAACCAAATAAACATCATCTGCATTACTCTTACCATTCAGTGAAATAGATCCTTTATCTTTTACCATGCAGGGTGAGTTATTATCAAATCTTACCACACCCTAATCAAACTCTTTAAGGGATATAAATTTGTTCTTATCACCGGTCATGTGATGTGAACAACCACTATCTATTATCCACTCATCATTAGAGTCAAAATGAGATACCAAAGCCTTTTCATCAGTCATATCTTCCTCCATAGAAACAAAGACAATCTCCTCATTGTCATCATCTTTAGATTCCTCATCTGTTACTCCTTCATCAACTGCAACATAGCATTGTGTCTTCCATTTTCATTTATATTTCCTAAAATTCTCCTTACTATCACTGTTAGGACAATTTGCAACAATATGTCCAGTCTTATTGCAAGAGAAACACTTAAGAGGTAGTTTACCTTTATATTTACTAGTGCCTCTTGAAATTATCTTAGCTAGAAGAGGTTCAAACTACATCAGATGGTCTTCATCATCATTATCTCCTCTGCTACCACCATGACTAGATTTGTTGTCATAACTATGACATGCATCTTCCCCTTTTCTCACAAGTGTACCAACTACAGATGCTTTAAAAGTTGATTCAGATGCATTAGAAATACTGTTATCAAAACTATTTAATTAAAATACAGTTAGTCTACCAATAAGAGAATCAACAGTGACTTTATTGTTGGCATGATTAGCATAACTGATTAAAATGGAGAATGATGACTGAACCGATAAAAGACTATTTGAGATGACATTGTGATGAAGAGATTGAGATTGCATGATGGATGACTTTGATCAGTTATTTGTGCTGTCATTGATGGAAACTAATGTTTATTCATGTCTACTAATATTTACTTATGTTGTAATGTGTCATCTAACTCTTTTGGTCTACCGAAGACGGCTTATCGGTAAAGAATCAAGAAACTAGGAATTAGGTCCTTAACCCGTAAACGAGGAAATATTCTGATTGTATCTAGCGATCAGTGATGATTTGAGGCTTTGTGGTTTTGAATAGGATTTTTTATCAGTGTAACATGTATCTGACCCAAACCGCATCATGTTGTGACAACTAAAAGTTACATTTATAATTTTTGTTGAGTTTTTTCCAAGGTTTAAGAAGGGTTTAAGGATTGGTAAATAATTCTCTTGACTGGTAATGATTTTTGGTTTAGTGGTCATCTACATCAAGTTCACATGTTGATGATAATGCGCCACAAACTGCATGAATTATTTGAAAGATGATTTGGCACATTTGGAGAACAAATTTCTTGGGAATTTGCAAAGTGCTTAGCAAAAAGAGCTAAGGGTTTGACTTCGTATCAG
This sequence comes from Cryptomeria japonica, assembly GCF_030272615.1. Taxonomy (NCBI): domain Eukaryota; kingdom Viridiplantae; phylum Streptophyta; class Pinopsida; order Cupressales; family Cupressaceae; genus Cryptomeria; species Cryptomeria japonica. The sequence continues at coordinate 251,949,152 of NC_081411.1, forward strand.
ATCGACTTGCTGTGAGGACTTATGATCATTCAATGATTGATATTGATTTGTAATTGATTGTAATAATCCATATGATAATCTATAATGAGTTATAAAGATCTGTGATGATCTATGTTGTAAGTCTTAGGGTTTTGATGCCGACCTAGTTGAAAAAGTTATCTATGTTGGTAAGGTCGATGTTTGTTGTGTCGGTAAATTTTGGGAGGTGTGTGAAGCTGAACCAAGGTGTGAGAAGATCTCCTAGAGTTTTGCAGGCTTAGAACTTAATTGGATCTGATCTAGCAAGCAGTTGAGTGCTATATATAGATTGTTCACTATTGTTCTCGAATAATTACACCAACTAAAATCCCTTAATCAGGTAGGTCCTAACATGCCTCACATTGCAAAATCCCTTAACAGGGTGACTCAATATCTGAGTTCTAAATCCTCTTGTAAGGTTAATCCTAACAGATCAAAGCTCCTAACAAGGGTGAGGTAAATCCGCTAATCGAGTGACTCCTAATAGGGTCTGCTCCTAATGGGACATCATTGTAAGCTTCTAATCAGGCTCGGCTCCTAACAAGGTGCATCCTGAAAGAGTGCAAAATATTTGTGGGTACCAATTCCCACCGAGGTTTTTCCCTATTTGGGTTTCCATGTGAAAATCATGGTGTTCATATGGTAAATGTTTTGATATGATGTTATGCATTACTTTCAGTTTATGTATGGTTAATGAACACTTAAAGTGCAAAATTGACAGATCAGTTTAGAAGATGTTTATCAGTAGATACTAGTAGAGGTAAATGACTCTAATGTTTGTCTATGTTTGATTTGGTGAAATTTTTATGAGTCAAATTTTTTAATTTCAAATTATTGTTAATACTGATTCACCCCCCCTCTCAGTATCAATTGGATCCTCTAAGATTAATAGTTGGTATCAAAGCATCGGTCCTCAATGTGCAAAAAGCCTAATAGCTTGAGGGAAAGATCCCGTGAAAGATGATTAAGAAGGAGGGTCCGAAGTTTACCAAGGACAATTACTGGATATGGAGTGATTGGATGAAGATCTACATTAAATAAATGGGTTCATAGTATTGTAATCATTTGGTAACCAAGTATGTTTCTCCTACTACCAACGCCTTGACATCGGATGAACTAAAAGAACAACAAGAAAATATTCAGGACCTTGAAGCAATTGTAAGTACTTTGTCCGACTCTGAGTATATATATGTTCATGGATTAGAGACTGCAAATGAGGTATGGGAGAAATTAAATTTAATTTATGGAGGAGATGAACATGTACAAAGGGCAAAGGAAGAAAGTTTAAGAGGAAAATTTAATGATATAAAACTAGTAAATGGTGAGAACATAGCACAATATTGTCAAAGGATTAAGGAAGTTGTAGGTGGTATAAAGAGTGTCAAAAGTAAGATTGAAGATGACATTTTTGTTAGTAAAATTCTTAGAACTCTTTTATCGCAATATTCTATTAGAGTTTTTGCTATTCAAGAATTGAGATTCATTTCAAAAGATAAAGTCACTGTTGATTCTCTAATTTGAAAGTTAGCTGCATTTCAACTAAACCATTTTGATAATAGTATTTCTAAGCCTTCTAAATCTGCTTTTAAGGCTTCTGTAACTGGTACATCAGCAAGGAAAGAAAAATATATTTGTCATAATCATGACTACAGGTCTAGTCATGGCAGTAGCAGAGGTGATGGTTATGATGAATATTATCTGATGGAACTTGAGACATTGCTCGCTAAAAGATTCCCTAGAGGAATAGGTAAATATAAAGGTAAATTACCCTTGAAGTGTTTCTCTTGTAGTAAAATTGGACACATAGCTTCTAATTGCCCTAACATTGATAAGAAAGAGAAGTTTAGGAAATTCAAAGGAAAGGCAAGAAACATTGTTATGTTGTAGCGGATGAAGGTGTGACCGATGATGAATCAGAAGAGGATGAAAATGAGGAGATAGTATTTATTGTTGTGAAGGAGGATCTGACTGATGAGAAGGCATTTGTGTCTCACATGGATAACAATGATAAATGGATAATAGATAGTGGTTTCTCACACCACATGACCGGTGACAAAAGTAAGTTCTTATCCCTTGAAGATTTTGATGGGGGTGTTGTAAGGTTTGGTAATAACTCTCCCTGCATGGTTAAAGGTAAAGGATCAATTTCATTAAATGGGAAGAGTAATGGAGAAGATGTCTTTTGAGTTGATGGACTAAAACATAAACTCTTGAGTCTTGGACAACTTAATGATAAGGGATATCTACTTGAATTCAAAAGTGGAATGTGCAAGATTCTTGGAAACAATTGAGAATTGATTGCTACTGGAAAGAAAACTAGAGGTATTCTATTTCATCTAAGTACTAATGTAAATAATTGTTTGGTGGTGAAGATTGAAGACAACTGGTTATGGCACAAAAGATTTTGTCATGTCAATTTTGACAATTTCATTAAAGTTAGTAAGTCAATTATTGTGAGAGGTTTGCCCCAACTTGTGAAACCGAACAATGTGTTATGCAAGGATTGTCAGATGGGTAAGATGACCTCTGTATCTTTTAAGAGTAAGTAGTTCACTTCAAACAATATTATTGATTTGATTCATACTGATCTTTGTGGTCCTATGAGGACTAAGAGCTATTTTGGTGATAAGTATTTCATGATCTTTACTGATGATTTTTCCAAAATGACATGTGGGTAACTTTTCTGAGAGAAAAGTCTAAGGCATTTAGTAAATTTAAAGCATTTAAAGCTCTTGTTGAAAAAGATATCGAGAAGAATCTAAAATGTTTGAGATCTGATCGGGGAGGCGAATTTACTTCTGATGAGTTTATGAAATTTTTGTGATGAACAAAGAATTAAGAGGCAAATGTCAACTCCTAGAAATCTACAACAAAATGGTATACCAGAGAGAATGAATAGTACAGTTGTTCAAGCTGCTAGAACCATGATGATTCAAGGTGAAGTACCAAAGATGTTTTGGAGAGAAGCAGTTAGCACTGTTGTTTATACTTTGAATCGGGTACTTGTCAAGAAAGGTAATAACAAAACACCTTATGAATTATAGCATGGAAAGACTCCTAGTGTAAGTTATTTCAAAATATTTGGGATTAACTATTTTATTAAGAGAAATGATTACACTGAAAAGTTTGATGCTAAGTGTGATGAAGGTATTTTTCTTGGTTACTCTACAAAGAGTAAGGCATTTAAATTTTATAACAAGAGAACTAAGAAGATCATTGAGAGTGATAATGTGCAGATAGATGAACTCTCTGAGAAATCTGGAGAGACTAGCAATTTTAAGCCTAAGAAAGATGAAGAAAGACTTGTATTTGTAGAACCAGAAGTGCAGAAGACTAATGAGAAAAATGTTGCAGAAATAGGTGCTCAACCAATAAGTGTAGAGAGCAATGAAGAAGATGAAGAACATGAAGCAGGAAGCACAACACCAGAATCGGTAATACCAAGGTATGTCAAGATATATCACTCAGAAGAACAAATAATTGGAGATAAAAATGTTTGAGTACAAACAAGGAGGAAAATGAGAGAAAATTCCTATCTAATTTATACTATTGAGCTGAAAATAGTAAGAGAGGCATTAAAGGATGATGAATGGATTAACACAATGAATGAGGAGTTGGATCAGATACAGAAGAACAAGACATGGTCACTTGTTCCCAAACCGGAAGACAAGAATGTGATTGGCACTAAATGGGTCTTAAGAAACAAGTTAAATGAAGAAGGTAAGGTTGTGAGAAATAAAGAAAGATTGGTTTGCAAAGGATATGCGCAAGAAGAAGGAGAAGATTATGGTGAAACCTTTTCATCTGTGGTGAGTTTGGAAGGAGTAAGAATGCTACTTACTTATGCTATATTTAAAGGATTTGTAGTCTATCAGATGGATGTTAAATGAGCTTTTCTTAATGACATCCTTGAAGAAGAAGTGTACATAGAACAACTAGATGGATTTTCTTTGTTTGAAGACAAATATATGGTTTGCAAACTACATAAGGCATTGTATGGATTGAAGCAGGCACCAAGAACATGGTTTGAAAGGTTGCATGCACATTTGATCAAGATATGTTTCCAGCGTACTAGTGAGGACAATAACATATATCTTAAGACTAATGGAGACAAAATATTGATAGTTGAAGTATTTATGGATGACAAAATTTTTGGTGGTAATGATGATTTATGCATGGATTTTGGTGAGGAGATGAAGAATGAATTAGAGATGTCTCTTATTAGTGAAATTAAATTTTCCATTGGGTTGCAGGTCCAACAATTGGATGGTGGAATATTTATGTCAGAGTAAGTATGTTAAAGAGGTGTTGAAAACATTTGGAATGGAGGATTGTAAATCAGTTGGTACTCCGATGGTGATAGGCTGCAAGTTGTCTAAACAAGATGATTCACCATCTGTTGATGAGAAAGAATACAGGTTTATGATTGGTAAATTACATTATGGCATTCATAGTAGACCTGATATTGCACATGTTGTTGGATTGGTTACTAGATTTCAAAAGGATCCCAAGGAGACTCACTTGGTAGCAGTGAAAAGGATATCTCGGTACCTGAAAAGAACAATAGATTATGGTTTATGGTATCCGTATAAAGGAAATTTTTCTTTGAATGTGTTTACTAATGTAGATTGGGCAGACAATGTTCATGACTAGAAAAGAACTACTGGTGGAGCTTTTATTCTTGGAGGTAGATTTTTTGCTTGGTCAAGTAAGAAGAAAATGTGTGTTTCTTAGTCAACGATAGTGCTAGAGTATGTTGCAACATCAATGAATTGCACACAGGCAATCTGGACGAGACATGTCCTTGAAGGATTCAAATTTGATATGTCTGAACCAGTAACTATTTACTGTGACAATACTAGTGCAATTAATGTTTCAAAAAACCTTGTGTTACATGCAAGAACAAAGCACATATAATTGAAATATCATTTTATAAGGGAAAGAGTAGAGGAGAAACGAGTCAGAATGGAGTATGTGACAAGCAAAGAGAAACTAGCAGACATTTTCACTATACCATTACCAGAGACTACCTTTGAGTATCTCAGAGGTAAATTAGGGGTCATACCCCTACACAAGAAGTACTAGGATGTAGGAGATGCATCAATCCAGTGGGCTTAATGACTATTTTTCACTTTGGATTGATGAGATGCAGGATACTCCATAGGGGGAACACCTTAGATGAGTTTGCAAACATGTTGAAAACAACAACAACATATTTGATGAATGGTGATGCTTATGCACCTTTGGCATTGTTGTCAAAGGGGGAGAAGAAATATGACCAGGAGAAGAAATTATGATAAAGTGTAACCTGTAGATGAGGTGCAACATAGAAGAGAAGATTTATGGAGAAGGTCCAGAACAGAGCAAAGCAGTATGAGTTGAGTGTGTTTATGTTTAGTGTTTCCATCAATACCAAAGGGGGAGATTTTTTTCATGAATTGCATAACTAATGAATATGGAGAATGATCACTCAATGGGTAAAAGATTGTTTGAGATGACATTGTGATGAAGAGATTGAGATTGCATGATGGGTGACTTTGATCAGTTATTTGTGTTTTCATTGATAGAAACTAATGTTTATTCATGTCTACTAATGTTTACTTATGTTGTAATGTTTCATCTAAATCTTTTGGTCTACCGGAGAGGGCTTACCGATAAAGAATCAAGAAACTAGGAATTAGGTCCTTAATCGGTAAACGAGGAAATATTCTGATTGTATCTAGCAATAAGTGATGATTAAGGCTTTTTTGTTTTAAATGTGAGTTTTTATCATTGTAACATGTATCTGACTGAAAATGCATCATGTTGTGACAACCAAAAGTTATGTTTATAATTTTTGTTGAGTTTTTGCCAAGGTTTAAGAAGGGTTTAAGGACCGGTAAAGAATTCACTTGACGAGTAATGATTTTTTGTTTGGCAGTGATCTACATCAAGTTCACATGTTGATGATAATGCGAAACAAACCATGTGAAGTATTTGAAAGATAATTTGGCATCTTTGGAGAGCAAATTTATTGGGAATGTGCAAAGTGCTTAGTAGAATGAGATAAGGGTTTGACTTTGTAACTTATGATCATTCAATGATTGATATTGATTTGTAATTGATTGTAATGATCCATATGATGATCTATAATGAGTTTTAAAGATCTGTGATGATCTATTTTGTAAGTCTTAGGGTTTTGATGCCGACCTAGTTGAAAAAGTTATTTATGTCAGTAAGGTTGATGTTTGTTGTGTCGGTGATTTTTGAGAAGTGTGTGAAGTCAAACCATGGTGTGAGAAGATCTACCAGAGTGATGCAGACTTAGAACTTAGTTAGATCTGATTAAGAAATAAATTGAGTGCTATACACAGATCGTTCATTGTTGTTTTCTAACAATTACAACATCTAAAATCCCTTAACCAAGTAGGTCTTAACAGGACTCACATTGTACAATCACCTAACAAGGTGACTCAATATCTAAGTTCTAAATCCTCTTACAAGGTTTATCCTAATAGATCAAAGCTCCTAACAGGGGTGAGGTAAATCCCTTCACCGGGTAATTCCTAATAGGGTCTTCTCCTAACAGGGCATGATTGTAAGCTTCTAACTAGGCTTGGCTCCTAACGTGACACATTCTGAAAGAGTGCAAAACATTTGTGGGTACCAATTCCCATCGCATTTTTTCCCTGTTTGGGTTTCCATGTAAAAATCATGGTGTTCATATTGTAAATTTTTTGACGTGATGTTATGCTATACTTTCAGTTTATGCATGGTTAATGAACACTTAAAATGCAGCATTGACATATCAATTTAGAAGATGTTTATCAGCAAATACCAGTATTGGTAAATGACTCTAAGGATGGTCTATGTTTGATTTGGTGAAATTTTTATGAGTCTAAGTTTTTGATTTCGAATTATTATTAATACTGATTCACCCCCCCTCTCAGTATTAACCAGATCTTTTAAGATTAACATTTATCACTACTTACTGACCTTAACTCTTGAATAGGAGAAACTCTTATAGCATAAGCAGGTTAAAGAGTTTTTAGCATATTACTTACAACAGTGTCATCTTCAATCTTTCCTCCACTTTAATACCACCCACAACCTCTTTAATCCTTGGTCCATACTGAGCAATATTTTCACCTTCTACCATTCTCATATCATCAAATTTACCTCTAAGACTCTCTTCCTTATCTTTTTGAACATGTTTGTCACCACCATATATTAGTTCTAATTTCTCCCAAACTTCAAATGTAGTTTCTAATCCATGTACATCAATGTATTAAGTATCAGACAGTGGACTTACAATGGCTTCCAGTGCTTGATTGTTTTCATGCTGCTCCTTAAGCTGATCTAGAGTTAGAGGACTGGTAGGAGGTACATATTTAGTAGTAGCATATTTCCAAGACTTAGAACCCATACCTTTGATATAAATTTTCATTCTATCTTTCCATATTGTGTAGTTGTCTTTAGTAAACTTCGAACCCTCCTTCTTCATCATTTTCCTCTGGATCTTTTCCTCAAGTGGTTAAGATTCTAGACATAGAGGACAAATGCACTGATACCAACTCTTATTTGTGAGTAGCAGTTATTACAAAGAGGAGAGGTGAATAAGTAATAACAGTAAACTTTAAAACTTTAACAACCACCGCAAACTTCTTTCAAAACAACTCATAGAAAGTACTAGTAATAATTGAAACGATACTGATGATCAGATTTATCAAACTATACTTCTAAGTGTTCATCAACATGCATGTAATAGAAAGATATCAACTAAACACATAAGAAATCAAGCAACACATGAACCCCAAGATTTTAAAGTGGCATGGAAACCCAAATGGGAAAAACCACGGTGGGAATTAGTACCCACAAGATTTTTGCACTCTTTTGGAATGCGCCCTATTAGGATTCTAGCCCAGTTAGGAGCTTACAAATATGCTCAGTTAGGAGCTTAAAAATATGTCTGGTTATGAGTAGACCCTATTAGGAGTCCCCTAATTAAGGGATTTATCTTAGTCTTGTTAGGATATTTACTCTATTAGGAGTAACCTTGTGAAAGGATTTATAACCCAAGCTAATGAGTCACCCAGTGAAGGGATTTATACAATCAGGCCTATCAGGACCTACCCGTTTAAGGGATTTTGAGTCTGCTACAACTGTCAAGGAACAATAGATGTATGATCTAAAAATAACACTCTTTGCTTGCTTGTATATATCCTTTCTTGCTCCAATTTGCTTCTCTCTTGCAGACACACACACTGGTTCGACCATGCACTCTTCTTTTGATCACTGACATAGTAAATCATCACAGACTTACCCTAAATACATTTTACAACTTACTCGATTACAAAACACTAAGATTTATATCATAGATCATCACAAATCTTTACAACTCATTACAAATCATCATATGGATCATTACACTCAATTATAAATCAATTATAGTCATTGAATGATCACCACACATCGATCTGATACACTTTCAAACCCTTAGCTCATTCTACTAAGCACTTAGCTTATTCCAAAGAAATTCACTCTTTGATCATGCCAAAGAAACATCTTATCACTTCACACAGATTTAGCCACATCATCACCATCTTACAAACATATTGTAATACAACGCCGAACTCAAAATCATTACCGGTTATAAGATTTGAATACTTGTTCTTAAACCCTACTAAAATCCTACTGAAAATACATCAGTCAATCACAAACAAGACTTTCAATTGCCAAAAAATGATGCAGTTTCAGTAATAACCTCATTACAATGTTACAAACACATATTCCAAACCTCAACGCCAAATTCCTCATATTTAAGCATAACAAAGTTTCACATTTATCGGTTAAAGTCCTATTTGTCAGTTAACTATCAAATCCATTGCATAGCTTCTCAGTTAATACCTCTTTACAATGTTAGAAAGACATAATCCAAACCTCAACACCAAATTCCTCATAAATCTTGAGATCCAATTACTTAAGCATTACACAATTTCAGATTTATTGGTTAAAGTCCTATTTGCCAGTTAACTATCAAATCCATTCCATAGCTTTTCAGTCAATCATAGATGACTTAGATAGTTCATGATAGAAAAATGTAACCATAGTTTCCATCAATGACAACACAAACTTATCATCAAGTCATCAAACATCATCTCAACTATATCATCACCAATGGTCCTTATACCGGTTCATCAATATCATCAACAATTATGCCAATATGCCAACATAAGTATATGTCCTACTCTAATCTAGTTCTCATAAAATCAATTAATCTTGTCAATTACATGAAAAAATAAGTACATAATAATGAATGATAACAATTGTATGCTATAAGTCCACCATAGTAGTCATTTTGAATATTATTATTTCAATTGTAAAAATCACCCATTCAATTATTTAGGATATATATATTCTTTTTAAATTACATCATTTAGTGAACTATTAGACAACTTCATCCTATCTTTTCATATTCTAATTTTAGTGCTTCCAAAAATGTCAATTTTAAAGGCTAATTGTTTCCCATCACTATTTATGCTAAACCAATATAGATCTAGCATTTAAGATTTTGTGTTAAATGACAAGTTCAAAAGTCATTGGTAATTATTCAAATTAGATTGAAAAGAAGAATGAACTAATTATTTTTTATTACATCCACATCAATAGATACAACATTATCATAAGCATTTACATATATGTCATGTGTGTCTTTAATTTATATGTATATTAAAAAATAGATTGGGCTTAATGTCAATAATGTGTCATGATTTTTCGACACATAATAAATTCCCAATATGTTCTTAGTACCCCATTTGTCTTTCACACACATCTAAGCACATATTAAATTTTATTGAAATCGTTAGATTTAAAGGATGTAACCACATCAAGTGGACAAGACTATATGCACATGTATTCATCTCAAATATCACAAACATCTTTCTTAGGTTTTATTTTCCATATGTATAGCAATATTAGATCTAGACTATCACACTAGGGAGAAGTCTATAACATATCATTTGACCCAAAGGGAGAAGTCAATAGTAATTATTAAAATAGTTCAGTATTCCTTTTCTATCACATTTTCAATTATCATTCTCATCTCTTTTAATAAGTTTAGAGTTTATATTGCTTTGTTTCTTCTATTATTTTATTATACAAAATTGATGATCTTTATGTTAACATGCAAGATTTAAAACTACCTATCACATTGTTCTAGGTTAACTTTTTTCTCCACTCATAGTTAATTGAATCTTATTTTATTTCTATAAAATTTCATAACTATTATATTTTTCATCAACCTATGCTTCTAGTTAAGATTACAATGTCTTTTCATAATTAGCAGTTTTATCTTTGACTTTAATAATGGCATATCATGTGCATGTGCGAGCCTCTAGAATGGAATATGATATTGGAGAATATGTGCATGTCATATAATCTTTGTCTTTAATAATTTTAGAGTGTCATATCATGTGCATGTGCTAAAAAATTTAGTATGATTATTTTCTATCTAGGATGCATGTGTGAGCCTAGAATGACAATATGACACACAAATGTCTTGTACAAGTAAAGTGCAAAAAATTCATACTAGAGGGAACCAAATCACATAACAAGTCCTGATATCATAATAACAAGGAAATGATATAATAATAAGTCCTAGTCCAAATAGTATAACACCTCTTGATAACATAATAACAAGTTCAGATAAAATAATAACAAGGAAATGACATATTAACAAGTCCAAATAACATAATAACAAGTCCTGATAACATAACAAGTGTCATCATAAAAAGCTCATAATATAATAACATAACATGTTGTAACATATATAATCTAAGAGCTCACGTGAATTTGGTCTACAGTCCTCTTTACTCCATGCGAAGATGACTGAGATGCATCATCCTACTGGATGTTCTCCTAAGATGCACCATCCTATGTGTCTGCAATATCAATGCTTGCGCTCTCCTGTACATTATTAAAAGATAACCTGAGAAGAAGTTATGTGTACGTTTAAGTCAAATGACTTGCATAATTCTCTTATAAAGTAATTAAATAATGAACATTTAAAATAAATTACCATACAACCGTGTTCTGTAATGCCCTTAGTGGTACAAGGAGGTCCACTCTCATGAAGAAAAAAATGGTTGCAGTCAAGTCCTGTACAAAAAAACATTACATCAATTTTGATAATCCCTATAAAAGATAGGTACATAATAGACAAATTAAAATTTATTTTTCTAATCATGACCTCAAATGACAATGTTAATGGTTGCATTTGGTTCAATCATGTATCCATACCAAGACTGATAGTGATGTCGACCTGAACAACATATATAAAGCATGAATCAAACTTGTATATACAAAAATTATAAAGTATATAATGGAAGAAAAACATATATATGGTTTCTGATGTGCAGCCAAAGTCACTGATGGGTGAGGACGTACATGTGATGCATCATTAGACAACCCAAAATCCTACAATTACAAAAAATAGGCATGAATTAGAGTTGTACATAAATTAGTAAGCATATAAACACTCAAAATTAATGGATGAAAAACATACTAGGGGTATATGAGGCTGAGCCTCAGTGATTGATGGGTCAGTGTGCAAAGAATTTCCAACCTCAGTGTTACACAAAACGCCCTACAAAATTGAAAAAAAAAATCATGCGCATTATTAAATTGTATATTTTCAATGTAGTTTCAAGGTATCTAGATGAAAGTGCATATCATAAATGCGGCACCAACATCTTGAGGTATCAATGGAAGATGATGGGGGTCTGTCAATGATGTGGTATGAACCCTCCTCTGTTCAGAAAAATTGATTCATTTTATGGTTCATATGAGTATATATATTGAATTTAATATTGCATTGTAAATTATATAAGTCAATTTGTACCTCTGTAGGATGATCATCATCTGTGCACAAGAGATTAACATATGAAGAGATGACATCATCATCTACACCCTTGCCAACATCATCATATCCACCATGGGATGCATCAACATCGATAGGATCACCATCTCCTCCATGGGAAACATCACTCTAGGGCCCTGTACATATACCCCCGCAGCTCATGCAAACATGTGTTATACTGGGGGTAGCCCTCACCTGGTGCAAATTCTCTAACAAATTGCTCAAAAGGGAACTTAATGAACCAAGAGTAGATTCAACTGCTCGATGATGAACAGGTGTAGGAACAATTGGTGTAGGAAGAGGAACAAGGGGATCATCATGCACACAATTTTTAACTCTATCACTCAATTTGGCCCCTGGCCTGTCCTGTGGTAGGCCTCCACCAACCCCCTGGAATGATCTGATGTCAAAGTAATTGGGTTTTTTACCCAATTCAAATTCAGTCCATAATTTTTTCAAAAAATACATTGGCACCTCATGATTAGAGTGAATACCATCGACCAATGCTCCCAAAAGTGTGCAGCTATTTGTGGGTGCCTACACCATCTAATAGATATACATGACTTCTTGGGATCTATCTCCTCACCCATTTTCGGGTTCGCAAAATAACATTTCAAATCATTTTTTTGTTATTTTCAACTCATTGACTTGTTTATAAGACATGCCATCAAAATAATAAGCATGCATGGACTCCCTCAAAGTGAGATATCTATCCAAATCCCCATCCAATGTCTATACAAAATGGACAACACCTTGCATACTATCTACAAGGCATAGTAGCTACGGAGGAGGATAAGGATCATGTCGGATAGTATGAATATACCTCAAGAGGGAAGAAATATTCCTCCCCATGCTCTCCCTCAACTGCTTGGGAGTAGGTGGAGGTGGAGGTGATGGTGGAGGTGGGGGTGGAGGTGGAGGTGGCATCTGACCTAACAACTCATCTATGTCAAACTCATCCATTATGTGAATATAATCTGCATATATATAAAAACATGAAAATTTATAATTACTATTTAATTTACATTTCACCTTCCCAAAAAATAATAATTAAATACAACATTTAGAAATATAAATTTAAACATTCAAACTCATTTGCATGATTAAAATAAAGAGAGCTAGAGAGAGAGGGAGACTAGGTAATTTGAGAGACAATGAGTGAGAGAGAGTGAATGAGGTAGATAAAGAAAATAGGAGATAATTAAAAAAGGGAGAGTAGAGAGAGTAGATAATGAGAGAGAGAGAGAGTGAGATAGAGAGAGAGAGAGAGTAGGTAATGAGAGAGAGTGAGCGAGATAGAGAGAGTGTGAGTGATATATATATACATTTAAACATTTAAACATCTAGCTATACACATATAACATCTAAATATAAGTAGCATTGGGTTGAAAATGGGTCTAAGGACTCTTATGTCATAAAAGGTCCTCTTAAGAGGTCCTAGGTATCTTAAAAGATCCTAAGTTATACTAAGGGGTCCTAGGATATATCATTTTAAATTCTAACTATACATGTTTAACATTTATACATAACATTAGAAACATATAGAATGTAACAGTTCAACATATGAAAAAGAAATTTAAACATTTAAACATCTAACTATACACATGTATATAGACATGAAAAATTACAATTACTATTTAATTTACATTTCACCTTCCAAAAAAACATAATTAAATACAACATTTAAAAATATAAATTTAAACATTCAAACTTTTACGCACGATTAAAATAAAGAGAGCTAGAGAGAGGGAGAGTAGGTAATTTGAGAGACAATGAGTGAGAGAGAGAAAATAGGAGAGAGTTCATAAGGGGATAGAGAGAGAGAATGATGGAGAGAGAAAAAAGAGGAGAGAGAGAGAGAGAGAGAGAGAGAGAGAGAGAGAGAGAGAGAGAGAGATTTATATATTTAAACATCTAACTATACATGTATAACATTTAAATATATGTAGCATTGGGGTGAAAATGGGTCTAAGGAATCTTATGTCATAAAAGGTCCTACTAATGGGTCTTAGGTATCTTAAGGGGTGCTAGGTATCTTAAAAGGTCCTAGGTTATACTAAGGGGTCCTAAGATATCATTTTAACTTCTAACTATACATGTTTAACATTTATACATAACATTAGAAACATATAGAACGTAACATTTCAACATATAAAAAATAAATTTAAACATTTAAACATTTAGCTATACACATGTATAAAATTTAAATATATGTATCATTGATGTGAAAATGGGTCTAAGGACATAGTAGGATGTATTAAAGGGTCCTGGGTTTCTTACAAGGTCAAAAGATGTCCTAGGATTGTATTAAGGCATTCTATAATCTCTTAAGAGTTCCTAAGATGTACTAAGGGAGGGATAGAGAGAGAGAGAGAGAGAGAGAGAGAGAGAGAGAGAGAGAGAGAGAGAGAGAGAGATCTAGAGAAAGAGAGAGAATGAGAGAGAGAGAGAGAGTTATTATTCATTTTCTATCTATAGTTTATTGTTTGTTTTTTGTCCAGGGTTTATTGTTCTTTTTTTTCTAGGGTTTATTGTTCGTTTGTTTTCTATCTAGGGTTTATTGTTCGTTTGTTTTTTGTCTAGGGTTTATTGTTCATTTATGTTTTTCTTTTTGTTTTCTACATAGGGTTTTAAGTTTTAGCTATTTTTTATTTTTCATGTTTTTTGCAATATTTGAAAACTAAAAACAACTATTTTAAACATTAAATTAAATAATTTTCTAACACTATTAAACAAAAACGTTTCTCAAACTTTAAAGTTTTAACCTACTCACTATAATTAAAAAATGACAATAAATTGACATATTTCTAGAAAAATAATAATAAAAAATGAAAAAAAGAAAAAAGAAAAAAACAAAGGTACGTACCTTCAATGAGGAAAAAAATGGTCTAGGGGTTCGGCTGGCAAGCTGAAAATGAGCACCCGTGCTTCCTAAAACTGCTTACCCATTTTCTAAATAGTGAAAATGAGGAAAAAATGGCTAAATTTTTTTTAAATGCATTTGTAATACCCTAAAAATGGTCATCTAAACCATGAGCCCCTAATCTCGACAACATCACCAAGGTCCTAACCAAAGGCAATTAAGTAAATCTTGAGTACACAATTAATTCTTTAATCATCAAATGTCACATGGCAAAATTAATCAATCAATATTAATTAAATATTCATTTAATTAATTAAATCATTCCAAGTAAATCATTTTAAACAATTATCTTATTTATTTTAATTAAATATCTTTTGCATATTTAATTAAATAAATCAATTTGCCATTAAATCATCAAAAAGAGGAATTAATTTGAAAAATAAATCAATTTGCCATAAATATTAAAAAAAGGAAACAAATCAAGAAAGAGGAATTGGAACTTATGAGCACAAATCTTCAAAAAAGGAAATAAATCAAAAAAATTGACAAAAAAGAATTAAAAATTGAGAAAAGAAATCAATTGGAGATAATCTTGAAAAAAACAAATTAAAAATTGATAGATAATCTCAAAGAAAGCAATTAAAACAATTAAATCTTAAAATTGAATGAAATGGAGAATAAATCAGTTTTTTCTTGATTTTATCTTAGTTTTATTTCAATTTCCTTTAAAACTGAGAAAAGCATCCAATCACATCAATTCACCTGGATTGTGCTTCCTCTTGGAAAATCTTGACCACTCATTATCATTTGATCTTAGCCTTTGGTTTCTTTTTGAATTTTCTATAAATTTAGGCTCTCATCTCTCATTCAAAAGATCTTAGAGAATATATTGTTATCATGTTGTTTTTGCTCTAGGTTCATTGAGATATTGCATACATATTTAGATCATTTATCTCATTTATTGCTTAAATCATGTTAGATTAATCTTGCATCCATCTAGCTTGAATTCATTCTCATATAGATTAAATCCTTTGTTTAGGTGTTGTCTAGTCACTGGATAGCTTAGCAATCCGAGAGCAATCTAAACTCGCATCTACTAGAAGGCAATGGGTTGATTTGTTATGGTTTTATTATTCATTGATTATATCTATCTAACCATGCATGTAATGACTTAATTGAAGTGTTGTGTATTTCAAATACAGGTCCACTTTTCACACACACATTTTTGGTGCCCACCGTGGGGCGGAAAACTACTTTTTCGGCCTCAGAATCATTCTTTTTATCCTGTAGGTTTCGTCCGTACAATCTCTGTGAAATATCCTACAAGCAGTTTCACTACATCGTACGACATTATATTGAAGCCTGCAGTTTATCGTATGACACAATATTATATCCTGTAAATTGTCATACGAATCATAATATGGACTCGTACGACATACTTCTTCTGTTATCTTCTATCGTTCTATATTGATTTTTGACTCGTACGATAAAAGTTTTTCTATCATTCCATTTTATGAGAATTGTCATATGATTCTGTTCTCTGTTAGATTAAAAGTAAGTTTCACTTTTCGGGGTTTTTCTTGAATTAAATTTGGATTATGCTAACACTAACCTTGAATTGTCTTTTGTCTGCTTGAGATTTTTACAGCCTGACCAGTTTCTTGTAGGATGCTTGTCAAAGAATTTATCAATCAAACATATGCCTATCAAAGAATAAAAAAAACATGACTACTGATGCGTTGTTTTTGCAAGTTGCCTAAAGAGAAATCAATCAAACATCGTGTATTCTTTAATTTTTTTAAGGCACCTAACTTGCTATTTGGGTAATGAACAAATCTGTCTTTTGTGCTTTTTTTGGAAAATTCTGAGAGGTAGGAGAGTATGCTCTTGTCTTTCTAAGACAATCAGAAATCTAGACCCTTGAGGCTTTTTCTTTGTTTGAGATTTGTACATCTTTAGCAAGCCTGCCCTCTCGAGGGGTTGAAAAACTCTTAAAGCTATTACGGCCGGTGTGAGGGGAATGACCTAAGTGGGAATGACTAAATGCCAAGTACTCCAACCCACTATAAAATAAATGTGATTTGATGAAAATCAAGTCAATGGTAGTGCTCAGGAATAGCTCTCCTCAGTACCTTCAGGTATATTGAACTTTGGTTTTCAAGGCTGGGATACCTCTTAATTGAGTTTATACCTTGACGTGCCGAACGGAACCCTTACTAGATCCAATTAAAATTAGAAGCTACCCGATTCACCTCCGAAAGGTTGATAATCTTTGTGCAAGAGAGATAGTAACTCACTCAAGACACTTTCCATATCGTGCCCCCATTAGCATTTGGAGTCGGCTAATACAGAGTTGAAAATCCATTGCGTGAGACTCAACGACCGTATTCTGATTAGCTATTGGGTGTGTACCTAAGTCAGCAAGCAAAGGTTTTCTTCTCTAAGCCAACTTCCATAAGGTTTGCATGTTGTGATTGGAGTTACTATTCATACTGTGTGTTTTCTGTGTTTTCATCCCTCAAACTAAAACTGGAATACTAAAACTGAAGAAAACAAATCAACAAACTCAGTGATCAAAACTTTGTTCGTGTCACAAACTAGTCTATCCTGGTCAAAAATCAGTGCATCTCAGAAATTGGTCATACTCAGTTGTCATACCCAGCCATTGAAAAACTCAGAATTTTTGTCTCTGTCCTGTTAAAAGTCATACGAGCCTGGTCATTTGTCGTCCTGCACCATATTCTGTGTCGTACGAGTCTACTAAATTGTTGTACAAAGCTCAATTCTCTGTCATACGAAACCCAGCAGTCAATCATTTTAAGCTAAATCCTATGTTGTACAAAACATAACTGCTCAAAATTATTTATCGTTCGGGACCTACCCATTTGTCGTACGATACTAGGCAGCAACTCATACGAAATAGAACTATCATCGTCCTGAACCTATTATACTGTCGTACGGTTTCAAAAATTCTATCATACGGGTCTTTGATTTTGCCAGTCCAAAATAGTCAAACCTATCCAAAATAGTCTACAATGAGCCTAAAACTAGTTATCATCCTCCTGAGCATAAACAACCTTGATAGTGTACCTCTGCTGTTGTGTTGCATGATTTTGTTGATCATCTTTAAGCTAGTTGAAACAAATATCTTATCAAACCTAGGTTAACTTAGATAACATCTTACACAAGATAGATCATTCCTTAAACTAGACCAGATCTTAGTTACTTCTCTCAATCACTACGTTAAACGAACTACTAGCTACAATTTGGTCTTGACTTCTGCAACACATCTAGCTTTTGGTCTTGTCGGTTACAAATGCCTGTTCAAACCAGAAATTCTCGCAGCAAAAGGGACAAATAAAAATAAATGCCCTTTGTGTCAAAAGACAATCCATTCTTTGTGGAAAACCCCTTTTACAATAAACCGTCCTCGTCACAGATACCAGTTTAGGACATACCAATCTTGGGTATGTCCTAAACTGGTAAAGACAAGAAAGAGAAGAAAGAGAAGCTAATAAATGAGACACTTATGATGACTTTAGCAAGACAAGAAAGAGAAGCTAATAAATGAGACACTCACGATGACTTTAGCAATCATGTCTAGGGAAAGACAAGAAAGAGAAGCTAATAAACGAGACACTCACGATGACTTTAGAAATCATGCCATTGACAATGATTCCTCATCAACTGAATCTGAGCTTCCTGAACCTCCTGAAGCCGAAGTACATAGATGTCAGAATGATAAACAATTTCAAAAAATGATGAAGGTCATCATGGCTAGGTAAAAAGAAGACTATTTCCTATAATTAGCAAGGCAAGGTGCCAAACTCCCTACTGGTTATAATGTGGAGGCCCTCATCTCTAAAAAGGAAGAGACACCATGGGGAAAAATAAGCAAACAAATGCAAGCATTACAAACTGCGGCCACAAGAATAGAAGACAAAGATAAAACACCAAAACAATACTCTCTGGACACAATATGCCCATTCCCATTTGACAAAAACCTCTACATGTCTCCATTTCCTTGACAAGTTGAGATCCCAAAATTTGATAAATATGATGGTACCTCAGATCCTCAAGATCATGTCAGAGAGTTTTGTGCTACTTGTATGGAGTTCATGCACGATCAAACCTACCTCATGTGCCTTTTCCCAAGGAGTTTAGGGGGTCAAGCAATGGAATGGTTCACAAGCCTACCCAAAGGGATAAAAATGTTTGAAGAACTAATCCAACTATTTTTACAACAATACTCATACAACATTCATCACCCAGTCACTATGATAGAGCTTTGCAATACCAGACAAAAGACAAGAGAACCCTTTCTCACATTCCTCCAATGATGGAGAAAGATGTTCTCTCGATATTCACGGACTATCCTAGATCTTGAGAAAATGGATATCTTTGTCAAAAACTTGGTCCCTGAATTGAAGTACAGTGTCCAGATGCAAGTACACCCTTCATTCAACAAAATGGTAGATAACGCCCTCAGAATGGAAGATGTGCTTATCAAAAAGGGAGATATATCACTTTGGAAAGAAACATCGCAAGGTTCTAGCTCTAAAGAAAAGAGCAAATACTGGAAATATGGCAAAGATAACAACAATAACGTTGTTAATGATGGAGTGGTAGATACTATCCAAGAAAAAAAAATATCCACAATATTTAACTTGGCTAGTGGCATGCAAGCACTCAAGGCAACATAAACTACAACAGAGAATCCCTGAAAGAAAACAAGAGAATGGTTTAAAGAAAAACCTTGGCTTTCAAAGCCTAAGCGTGATTTTACTCCTCTAGATGAATCATATGAATCGGCTTTTAAAACTTTATTGGCAAATAATCTGATAACATTGCCAGACAATTCTAGACCATATGACCCAGAAATTAGACCCAAATGGTGGAGAGAAAATGAATACTGTGAATATCATCAAAACAAGGGACATAACATAAACAACTGCATGAAACTCTGACATGAAATCCAAGATCTCATTGATGTAGGCAAGATCATTGTTGGAAATCACGCGACTAATGCTGATGATAAGGCCTTTAAAGATCCCTTACTGACTTATGAACAAGGAGATTCCTCAAAATCCAAGGGATAAGCTAGAATCAATTATACTTACACTAACAACAATAATGTGATCAACATGATTGAATCTGTTCAACCTAAATATTGCAATGTGATCATAGTCCTAGATCACCAAAATCAAGGACAAGCTACTAATGCCATGACTCGCGCTCAAGGAAGATTACTCTCTTAGGAGCTAGTTCCTCAACTTTCGCTCAAACAACATCAAATCTATCAAATAGACAAACAAACACAATCATGGCTAAATCAAAACAACTGGCTTCACCATCTTCTCCTGGTTATAGTATTGTCGAATAATTGAAGAGAACCAATTCTCAAACCTCCATTTTGGAACTGCTTAAGATTTCTTCTACTCATAGAGAGGTCCTGGACAAGGCTCTACTTACCACCAGTGTCCCTAAAGATTTAGATGTAGATCGGTTTCAATCTATGGTGGGTCACCTGAATTCACCTCATTATCTCACTTTCTCTGAAGAAGATGATATCTCACTGAGTCACCCACATAACCAGCCATTACACATTGAAGCCATGATCCATAAACACCGAGTTAAACATGTTTTGATAGATGGCGGCACTGGGTTGAATATTTGTACATGCAATCTACTGACACAGCTAGGATTTTCTGCAAATGTTATTGATCCAACAAAGAAAATAACAATCAAGGCTTATGATGAAGAAGAAAGAAACTCTAAGGGTCTAGTGTGATTACCGATCAGGGTAGGACCTGTAGAAAGAGATGTCATTTTTCAAGTCCTAGATCTTCATCTTTCATACAACATCTTACTACGCAGGGCATGGATTCATGAAATGAAAGTTGTACCATCTATGTATCATCAATGCCTGAAGTTTCCTTATAATGGAGTTGAAGTCAGTATTTCTGCTGATACAGATTATACTTGCAATGCATTAACGCAAAGTGCTGATGCTTTTGTTCCTCATAATAGAGCGGCCTCCACAGCTAAAAGTTCAGAATCTTTGCTGAAAGATTTACAAAAGAAATTGAAAATCACAAACACTGGCATAGATGGCTACAAAATAGAGCCTATACTCTCACTAATGTCTCTTCCTCCATCACCAAGACAGTCAGGAAAACCATCAGAGGCTATGAAGCCACAAACTTCAACTCCAACAGTCATTTACGATGGTGTCTTTATACAGTCCTCTACTTCTCGTGCAAGTGAAATAGA
The DNA here is from genome assembly GCF_030272615.1 of Cryptomeria japonica. Taxonomy (NCBI): domain Eukaryota; kingdom Viridiplantae; phylum Streptophyta; class Pinopsida; order Cupressales; family Cupressaceae; genus Cryptomeria; species Cryptomeria japonica. Next base: position 251,970,202 of record NC_081411.1, read on the forward strand.
AGAGGATGATGTTCTCAAGTCACTTTTCAAAGAAGATAGTGCAAATAAAGAAATACAACATTGTGAGATTTCTCTGACACAATATGGTCTAGGCTATAAGATGCTTCAACGAATGGGATATTCAGGTACTGGTCCTCTTGGCAAACGTCAAAAAGGTATTGTTGAACCTATTCAGTTACAAACTAAGTCTGCCAATGATAAAGCTGGACTGGGATATGATCCAAGAAAGTCATCAGATCAAAAGCACATGCCCCACCATCAACGTAAGTGGAAGAAAAAGGTACTACCTTTAACAACACAAGAAATTAATACTCAACAAACTCTGGAAGAATGTGATGGTGAACAAAAAGAATTGCCCACCTAGAGAGAGGAAACAGATGGTAATCAAGTTCTAGTTATATTAGCTATGATACCACAGGAAGTAGAAGTCCCAGAGGATATGAGAGAGGAAGTATACAAAATCAGAGAATTGTTTGCACCGCTAAACATTTCGGTCACATATACTGGCAGACAATAAGTAGATGATTCAGAAATTGATTCAAATGAGTATGAATGGGGTCCTGACCATCTCTCAGATACATCTACTACAGAAACCCCTGAAGAATCCAGTGATATCACAGATGATGCACAAGAGCTGATATGCCTAAAATGCAAAAAGAAATGGAAGAAATCAGACTAAAAAGACAAGAAGACTATGAACAACAGATGGAGGAAGAAAGGACACAAGCAATTTCTTCACCTACTAACTCTACCTCTAATGAGATAGGACAAATCAGGTACGAAATTACAAAAGAAGAACTAGAAGGTACAGAAATAGAACCAGTCATCAGCCCAGAGGAAGCTAAATGGAATAGGTGATAGGGATTAACAGAACCATCAAGGTTATGTCCGCAAGTGTGTCAAATATGAGCAATCAATGAACCAGATCATGAAGGAACTTGCAACATCAAAGATGTGGGTGTTGATAATATATATACTTTTACTAAGCCACCTGAAGACAAGTCAGAAACTTCATCTTATGACTCTAATAACTCAGACATGAGCTCTATTCATAACAATGATTATTCAACAACACATTATGACTACTTTATCATGAATGTTGAGATGTTGTTCGCTCACCCTGTTACTACACCACGGTATGTAGTCCAGTCTGAAGTAGGTAATGATGCTAGAAGTAGGTCGGTTGGGTTAGGTCCACTAAATACTAACATGAATTTCGATAATCATGTTGTAACTCTTCCTGGTCTCGAGACACATACGCAAGGTAATCTTCTAGAACTCGACTAGTCAGTCTAAAGCCATGATGATAGTACTGTGAATTTCCTTGAGCCTGTTCCAACCTTATCCTTAATGCATCTGGAACTGATTGATTGTACTCTTTATAACCAACCCTTGGATGTAACTACTTTTTCCAATGACTATACATTAGCCTACTATCTCAATGCAGTTGAACCCATGTACTCTTCCACCAGCGCACATAATGAAAACATGACTAAAGTGGATATCAAGTATCTTAGTCGCAAAAACAAGAAAAATAAAAATAAAAGATCTGATGGCGAAAACCACATTATGGCAGTGTCAAAATCTAAAAAAGAGAAAATAAATGACGTACCTAAAGGTGAAAACCTCTCTGAGGCACCTGAAGGTGAGATACTTGATATACTGCCAAGTCACTTCCAAGAGAGATCTTCCATATTGATCAAGCCAACTCAGCTAGCGAACATTGGGAGTCAAGAGACACCACACATCATTCATTTAGCTCAATCACTATCAATTGAAGAGTTAAAAGATTTCAGCAATCTTTTTTTAGAAAAGAAGATCAACTCTGCATGGACATACTCAGATATGCCAGGCCTAGATCCTGATCTCATCATGCATCATCTCTCTATTATACCAGGAGTTAAACCAGTCAAGCAAAAACTCCGTAAGATGCATCCTCATGTGGCACTGCTAGTTAAGGCTGAACTATAGAAGTTGCTAAAAGCTGGATTTATCAGAGCTATAGACTACGTAGAATGGATATCAAATATAGTACCTATAAAAAAAGCGGACAAATCTATTAGAGTTTGCACAGACTTCAGGGATCTCAACAAAGCATGTCCGAAAGATGATTTTCCATTGCCCAACATTGACATGATGGTAGATATGACTACTAGATATGATATGTATTCATTAATGGATGGATTCTTTGGTTACAATCAGATCAAGATAGCACCTGAAGATCAAGAAAAGACAACTTTCACATGTGCATGGGGAACCTTCTACTGGAATGTTATTCCATTTGGTCTAGAAAACGTAGGAGCAACTTACCAAAGAGTAGTAACCACTATCTTCCATGATATGATGCATAAAAACATGGAAGATTATGTTGATGACACCCTGGTAAAGACTATGAAGAGATCTACGCATATTCCAAAGCTAGGACTCATATTGGATAGAATGGAAAGATTCAAGCTCCGATTAAATCAAAAAAAGTGTGCATTTGGGGTAACATTAGGAAAATTGCTTGGTTACATAATTTCAAAAAAAGGAATTGAGGTTGACCCTGAAAAGGTCCAAGCTATAATGGAAATGCCTCCACCCAAGAATATCAGTCAAATGAGAAGTTTACAGGGTCGTCTTCAATCAATAAGGCATTTTATATCTCAGCTAGCCGACAAAGCTCAACCCTTTACGAAGTTATTAAGGAAAGGGATTCAATACAACTGGGATAAAGATTGTGAACAATATTTATAACAAATCAAAGGATATCTTTCTAATCCACCCATACTAATGCCACCAATTCAAGGTAAGCCACTGATCTTGTACATATCAGCTACAAATACTTCACTGGGGGCACTTCTGGCACAACAGGATGACAATAAAATGGAACGAGCTATTTATTACATCAGCTAAACATTGGTGTCATATGAAATGAACTACACTATAATAGAGAAGGCATGCTTAGAATTGGTCTTTGCATCAAAAAAATTAAGACACTATATGTTAGCACACTCCATTAAGCTGGTAGCCAAGATTGATCTACTCAAACATATTCTCAATAAAGCAACACTTACAAGAAGACTGGCTAAATGGGTCATGGTTCTTACTGAATTTGATATCAAATATGTGGAATGTAAAGCCATCAAAGGACAAGTTATTGCAGACCAACTTGTTGATGCTCCACTTGAAGAAAATCAACCTTTGCATATAGAATTCCCAGATGAATCAATCATGCACCTTACTGAACAATCATGGAAGATGTTCTTTGATGGGTCTTTCACTCAACATGGTTCTAGTGCTGGAATAATTTTTATTACTCCTCATAAATATTCAATTTCGAAAGCTTATAAGATTCTCTTCCCTTTCACAAACAACATTGCAAAATATGAAGCTTTGGTAAACGGGATCAAGCTGGCCATCAAGTGGAAGATTGTTGAATTACACATCTATGGAGATTCTCAACTCATTATCAACTAAATCAATGATCTATATCAGACAAGAGATGAGAAAATGATGCCTTATAAGAGAATGGTGGATGAGCTCAAGAAATACTTTACCTTTGTATCATTTCAGCAGATCCCTAGAACAACAAATAGAGCAGCAGATGCAATGGCCACTTTGGCTTCTATACCACAGCTAGAGGAATCTAATTTTCACTTTGAATTCCTAGTGGAAGAGTTACATTATCTTGCCTATGATTCCCTAGAGTCCCAGGTAGTCTGTTCTATTATTGGACATGACTCATCTCGTTATAGCCACATTTACTCTTACCTGCGTGACCAAGTTGTCCCTTCTAATCTTTCTCGAAATGAAAAAAGGAACCTAATCTGAAATGCGTCACGGTACGTCATCATTGCTAACGACCTATTCAAGCGAGGTTTAGATAATACTTTGCTTAGCTGTCTAGAAACTAAGGAGTCCCAATGCGCATTATCAGAGGTTCATCAAGGTGTTTGTGGATCTCATTCAAATGGTCTAACTTTAGCACGAAAACTACTAAGGGCTGGCTACTACTGGCTAGACATGGAGAAAGAAGCTATAAAATTTGCTAAAACCTATGAAAAGTGTCAATTGCATGGGCACCTTATACACGCTCTAGCAAGGGATCTCATACCCTTTGTGACACATTGGCCCTTCCAACAGTGGGCATTTGATCTAATTGGCCAAATATATCCTACATCATCTAACAGACAAATTTATTATCACTGCCACTGAGTACTTCACTAAGTGGGTAGAAGCGGTTCCACTCATCAAGGCAACTGGAAAACAAGTAGCTCTATTTATTCTTAATTATATCATCTGCAGATATGGTATACCTTCATCCATTATAACTGACAATGGAGGACAGTTCAAGAACAAAGATCTAGATGAACTCTATGAGAAATTCAAAATAAAACAACACTGGTCCTCAGTATATTACCCTCAAGGTAATGGACAAGCAGAGGCATCTAACAAAAACCTATTGACTATCTTGCACAGAACAGTGAAGAAATTCGGGAAGGATTGGCATTTGCAGCTCAATTTTGCACTATGGGCTTATAGAACAAGTATCAGAACACCTACTGGGGCTACACCTTTTTCTTTGGTGTATGGGTCCGAAGCAGTATTACCTTTTGAGGTGGAAATACCATCTCTAAGAGTTTCTTTGCAAGGTCTCATTACTGATGAAGAATATAGAATATCTAGATTGCAAGAGCTCGAATTGCTGGATGAGCATTGGCAATTGGTGTTTGATCATCTTAGAGTGTATCAAAAGAGAATGTCCAAAGGATATAACAAGAAGGTTCGATATCGATAATTTCATGTTGGTGACCTAGATCTGAGAGAAAATCCTAAAAAATCAATAGTTTTGAGACAACAAAGGGAAGTTTGAACCCAACTGGCTGGGTCCCTATATCGTTACTGCAACTTTTGGCTCTAGTGCCTATCGACTCTCAACATCGGAAGGAGAACAGCTCCGCGAACCGCTCAACACCATCCATCTGAAGAAATTCTTCACTTAAATTTGCTCTACTCCAACAGCCTATATAGCGAAAAAGTCCTGAAGAAAATCCTAAAAAATAGAAAAAGTCCTAAAGAAATCCTAAAAATTAGAAAAAGTCCTGAAGAAATCCTAAAAATCAAAAAAAGTCTTGAAGAAATTCAAAAAAAAGAAAAAAAGAAAAAAAGAAAAAAACAAAACAAAACAAAACAAAAAAAGGAAAAAAGAGAGAAAATGCCTTGGTGAAAACCTGGTAAACAGGCACCTTGGTAAAACAATATATGAATCTTTGCCAAGCAGGTGAAAACCTGGCAAACAGGTGCCTCTTGTACTCAAGTGCTCCATCTATCATCGCAATGTTGGCATTCCCGCTTTCATGCATCTTTGATTTCGCTTGTACATATCTTTTAGTCACTTTTGTGACATCTTGGTTCGTTGGAACCCTCATGGCTTGAAACCAATCAATGTCGTAGTCTTAGGGTAATCAACTGATCAATTTACATGTCCTAAGAAGTATCAACCAAGTCAACCTTACGTCAGTGAAACCTGGTCGTCCACTTCGAGTCAGTTACCTGTCTCCTGACTATAGAAGAGTTTTATCACTGAGTTAACAAGCAAAACAACATATTGGAAAACAATCACTAAACAGTTTGAGCTATGCATGAAAATTTTATTTATGTGTTGTCTTTTATATTGGTTTTCGATTATTATTCCCTCTGAGTAACTCGAGGAAGTCTATCTTGACTAAGAGGAGCAAGGATTGGGGGCATAATATCTTCTTTGTTTTTTGCTTGAAGGAATGATCCCAATGATCTAGAAACATCAAAATTAGCTGGGTGTCTATGATAAGAGCCTTCACATCAAGGTGAAATCACCTCACATACCTTGACTCCACTTATTTGAATGCTACAGGGATGTTCCATATCATTTCTTTGTCTGTTTTGAGGGAATTTCTTCATTGTGCAATCCACGTCCATGCGTAATCTGTCCAAGGATATGAACGAGAAAAAAAGGGTCATTGCAGACAAGATAATTAACATTGCACATGAAAAGGAAGGAGCTCTAATCCACTTGCTATAATTGTAAAATGCTCAATGATGAAAATTAAGCTTTTCAAAGTCCAGTGAATATGTTTAGGGTTGCATCTCATTTTGCATCTCATCTTGCATTTCATTCTACATCTCGTGAATTTAGATTGATTTCGGTATGGTAACACTAATCTCTGTATCTTCTGAATGAGAGTTGGAAGCTTCATCATTTCTTAGCTAAGTGGTCTCTTTTCATCATTTCTCCGATCGAGTACTTGTGTTTTGAGATGTTAGCTGCATACATAAGCATTTTATATAAATTTGTACATTTCATTATTCATTCATTTGCATTCATCTTATTACATAGAAAAAATGAAAAATTTGCATTACTCATTTACATCATCATTTATTTGCATGAAAAGAAACAAAAATAGACATTCATATTCATTTGCCTTACATACATTCATGCTAAATCAGAAATGCATGCATATAGAATAAAGCATATAGAACAACATCTCATAATCAATCAACACAAGTACGATGAAATCAAATTAAGAGCTCGTAAATCGGCTGTCCTGAGTCCATTTTTGGGATCAAAATCAAAATTCGAGAACATCTTGCTAGTCAATTTCACCAAATTTCGACCACTTAGCGCTTTTCATCAAAAGCTCATTCTCTCTTCTAATTGTGTTCAATTTCTCATGAATCAATGCTGAATCTCAATTTAACTTCTACAAATCAACTTTGCTCTCAATTTTCTATCAATCAACGCAAAAGTTTTGAAAATTCCTTTGAATCAATTTGTGCTCAAAACAACTTATCATCGCTAAAGAAATTGCCTATTATCATGTACCCTTGCTATTTTTTGATTTTGCTCTCGAGGGGGCATACTCATGATCTTATGACCTCACATCTTCAAATGTTGAGAAAATTTTCAAATCTTCATTGAAAGTCGAGCAAAAATCTTTTTCAACTAAAGAAAATCAATCAAATTCTTATCGCTAGGGGCATCTCAACATTATCGATTTATGTCAAGTTGAGATTTCTCGATCATTTGAATCAAATCAATCTCTAAGGGCATATTAGTTTCATCACTTCATATCAAGCTGATATTGTCTTTATCTGAATCAATCTCTTAACGTTAATTAGTTTCTTCGATTTTCATCAAGCTGATTATTTGTTTAAACTAAATCAAGGGCTTAAAGAGTATCTTTGATCACACTCAATCTAAGTAGGTGTTCAGTATTCATCACTTTGGATCAAGCTAGACAGTTTATCTTTGCTCATCGTATCTTGATCAATCAAGTTCAAGATCAATTTCATCATCACTCACTGTGTCTAGTTCAATCAAGTTCTAGATCAGTAAGATTTGTTTCTTGATCAATCAAATTCAAGTTTAGCATCTTTGTTTTCTATCGTTCCTAGTTCAATCAAGTTCGGGATCAGTATCGCTTTAATTAGACTTCATTCAGCTTCGTCACTTTGAATCAAGCTAAACACCTCGCTTTTCATCTAATTCGTGATCAATCAAGTTCAAAACTGACATCTCCTAGACATCAACTACTCTTTGAACCAAAGTGCTGCTCGCACATTAATTCAAAGAGGGGCAAATGTAATACCCTAAAAATGGTCATCTAAACCATCAGCCCCTAATCTCGACAACATCACTAAGGTCCTAACCAAAGGCAATTAAATAAATCTTGAGCACACAATTAATTCTTTAATCATCAAATGTCACATGGCAAAATTAATCAATCAATATTAATAAAATATTTATTTAATTAATTAAATCCTTCTAAGTAAATCATTTTAAACAATTATATTATTTATTTTAATTAAATATCTTTTACATATTTAATTAAATAAATCAATTTTCCATTAAATCATCGAAAAAAGGAATTAATTTGAAAAATAAATCAGTTTGCCACAAATATTCAAAAAACGAAACTGTAGACATATAAAAATGACCATATTCCTAAATAAATATTTTATGTTCATTCCTCTATTTAATTAAATCTAATTTAATTGAATCACTCACATTCCTCTATTTAAATTAAGTAAATTACTCAATTTATTTAAATTAAATTCGCTAAACCTCTTTTACCATTTAATGGGATAAATCATTTTATTCAATTAAATCCCTTCTATCCACTTTTTAATTAAATTCAAATTTAATTAAATAGTTTACCCTAAATTAAATAAATCTAATTTATTCAATTTCCCAAATTGCAACCAAATTCAATTAAATTAACTTTATTTCAATTAAATCCTATTATTTCTCCATCCACTTGCAAAATCCTACATCTCCCACTTACCTCTCTAAACCTCCTTCTAGATTCTTCTAATCACTTCTAAATTAACCTAACCCATCTCCTAAATATTGTCACAGCCCTAAGAAAGGGGAAGTCACTTCTCAAACCCTCAAAGTCTTTGAAAACCATTAAAGGCTTCAACAACTTAACTTTGAAAGTCTTCCAAACCATTAATGGTTAACTCAACCCTCCAACATGATTAAAGACTTTCTCTAAACTCAACCTCCATGTAACCCAAGCGTCTCATCAAGCATTTATTGCTTTGACCATGGTTATTCCTTAATCCTTTGCAAAAGAGTTTATCCTTTGGGTAAAATCTTTATCCAATGGGTAATCCTAACCTAACCTTAACCCTTACCCCCTAAGGTAACCATTAGGTCTTCTCAAGCATTTAATGCTTCTTACATTTCCTCTCACCCAACCCTATATTGACAATTGTCACCATTTCATTGGTGCAAATTGCAAACATGGATTGATAACTTTCAATCTTGACCTTTGATAAACTCTTTGAATCCTAGCCATCCATTGCCCTATTTTCACTATAAATAGAGCTCTCCCTCCTCCAAAAAAGACACACAAGCTTTTAGTATCATACTTATGCTCAATTTTAACACATCTACTCTCTCTTTGCAATAGAAATTAATCTAATAAACATCTTAGAATAATTCCTTTATCATTAGCTTAAATCATACAACTAATATAGCATGTTAGGATAGTATTTATACTAATCTTGTCATCTTATAATCTAGTTTGTTGCATTTATAGAATCATGCATAGATAGGATGCATTCTCATGTTAAAATCAACAAAAGCATCCCTCGTTCTTGCATTTGTCATCCCTAAACCACTTTTCTCAGTGATCTGAGAGCAAAGACATTTGTTTGAGGGACTTTGTGAGATAGAGAACCATGGAACCAACCTTGGAAAGCCGAGTCATCCTTCATGACTCCATAGCTTGCACCAAGAATTCCTGTGGGTGTGTGGACAAGTCCCTTTGAGCTTCATTTTTCACATTTTAAGTTTCATTGACCCGCTTTTCCAGCACACATTTCTGGCGCCCACCATGGGGCACTACCCCATTAATCAAATTGGTTTTCAGAAATACACACTTTTGCAGGTACGCGGGAAATACGAATCAGTGCATGGAGAATATTGTTTAGCGCATCTCGCTAACATTATAGTGCATCTTGTACACTGTTTAGCACATTGGGTTTATACTCTAGTGTATGAAGTTCTTAGATTAGCGCATCACCTTTAGTAACTTTTCCTGTAGGTCTCGGCGCAAAAGAAAAATAGAGCATTGCATCCAGAAAATAGAGACGCACATCGGGCTTGTCAGATAGCACATCAAAGTCATCCTATAGTGTGTACAGTCTGTTTTGTAGCGCATCACATACAAAAAACAACAAGAAAATTGTAACCAAACTTAAAGTTAGACTTGTAGAAGTCCACCAAATCCAAAATCTTTCTAACCATTTTGAGTTGATATTTTGCAAGATTACTAACATCTTATTGCAAGGATGAGCTTAGTGTTATTTTTAGAGCTATAAATAGTTTAAATTTTTACTAACTTAGTTAAGTTAGTTATAATTTAAGGTCTTTTTAACTCTTGTTAAATAAAATCGAACTCACCTTATTTGGGTTGTAAAAAGAACCACAAAATCAATCTTTTTCTTGCTTTTTTTTTTAGGAGAAAATTTCTCAATTTGGGCTCTAAAAGGAACAAATCAAATTTTCAAGTTTATAATCAAAAGGCTCAGAAAAAGAACTTTACCATCCTTTGGTGCATAAAACGATTCATTTTAAATTTCTGCAAAGTAAAGAATCACACAAGTTCAAAGGTCATTTACAATCAAAGAGGGAAGTTCAGAGGTGATACTTTGAAACCGGATCGAAAACAAAATTTACTGTCAGAAATAGTTAGTGTGTAGACTGGGCCAGCTTAGCACGTGGGGTATTTTCCTTAGCGCTTTGAGAAACTTTTGTAGTGCATAGGGTCTCTATTTTAGCACGTGATCAAAACCAGAAAAATAGGGGTTAAAACAGAGATAAATTTAGAAAATTTTGAAGACATTTTTGGAAACCTCCTTTCATCAGCTTCATTTTCATCAAAACAGAATATCAAAAACAAAGTATTGAAAACTATTTCTAAAACTAATTTCTTGTCAAACAAAAGTTGTCCAAACATCTAAAACTGGTCGCACGATAAACATATCTATCCTATAAAAATCAGGAGACATCATCACACACAGCAAATAGGTCCTTTTTATCATATGGATTTTATCCCAAACACACTTGTTTTAAAACTCCAAGTTGTCAAATAAAGTTTCCATATCGGAAGACTTTTTCCATATCATTTGACGCACTTTGTCATGAGGGGGCATCTAAACCTTCACTTGGATAAAGTAAAACTTGAGTTTCCAGACCAAGATAAACTAAATCCAAACCAACTCAAAAGGAACTATTGATCACTTATGCATGACTAATCCTCATATTCTGAGAAGAAAGAATATTTATCATAACACTAAGTTAAAGAAACAACAACCAAGTCCTTTGAAATTTGCCAAAAGAAATAAGTTTTTATACATCAATCGCCAACTCTTCAAATCTCATCGAACATTTCTTTGTCATGTACGACTCTATATTCAGAACAAATCCAACGAATTTGACAAAGAACCTTTGAAGACTAGAGCATTCTGCCAAAAATCCGCATTCAGTCAACAAATCAATCATGGAGGAAAGATCAATCCTGCATTCTTTCTCGACAAGTGCATCACTTACAACATGCCCCGATTTGAGCCACCAACCCCTGAGCAACACATTGAAGAGGATTTTATCCCCTTTATCGTGGAAAGCTTCTACTAGATGCCTGTTGTTACTCGCTCTCAACAAAACAAACAAAGCAAAATGCAATCGGAATCCAACATGAATCAGAGATTATCAAATCCTTTCGAGCATCTGAATCTAGAGGATGCCTAAATTTCTGAGGAACTTCTTCAAGAATGTCAAGAAAGTGCTTTATTTCAAAAACTTGTGGAAAGACTCATGGAAAATGACAAGGAAAAATACCTACTCATGCTTACAAGCAAAGGGTTTAAACTTTCTGAAGACTTTGACACAAGCGTGTTTAGAACAAGATCTCAACATTACGAATATCAAGAACGACAACAAGAAGGAGAAGCACACGACCCTGAGCAAGATATTCCTGAATAAAACATACTGGAACAAAATACACCAAGACTAAACATCCTTGAGCAACACATCCCCAAGCAAAACATGTCGTTCCATACACCATTTCAACCTAGGATTAATGCAAGGGAAGAAATCTTCCCTCAACAAAATACTACTCCTTTGATTGCCCTTACTCAACAAATGCAAATGTTACAAAGACAAATGTAAGACATGCAACAAGGGACAACAGTACGGTATTCATTAAATGAAATTTGTCCTTATCCGTTTGATAGAAGATTGAACATGATACCTTTTCCTCCGAACTCAAATATTCCCAAATTTGACAAATATGATGGAAAAAGTGATCCCCGTGATCATGTTCGAGAATTCTGCACAATGAGTCTTGAGTTCGCTCACGATGACACCTATTTGATCAGGTTATTCCCAAGAAGCTTGGGAGGACAAACAATGGAATGGTTATCCAAAATCACACCTCCTGTCAGATCATTTGATGAACTAGTCAAAAAATTCATAACTCAATATTCCTATAACATTCAACATGCTATCACCATGCTAGATGTTTGTAACACCAAACAGAAAAAGAATGAAACCTTCATGGTATTCCTTCAATGTTGGCGATAGATGGTTTCGAGATATCCTAGAGATGTACTCAAAAAAGAAAAAATGGAAATTTTCATTGACAACTTGAACAGTGAGATGAGTTACCTACTCAAACTCCAATGCATGCCATCTTTTGCCAAATTGATTGAAAATGGCATCCAAGTAGAAGAAGCATGTATTAAGAAAGGGACATTGATTTTTTTCAAAGAAGGAACGAATTCATCCAACTCTACTCAAAACAATAACAACTTAGATAAATCTAGATTCTGGACCAGAAACAAAAACAATGGAAATGAAGGAGGCAATGAATCAAATGATCCAAAATCTAAGCAGCCCATGCTCGCATTATTAGGTAATCCTCAAGCTATAAAGAATCCCATAGGTGCTAACCCAGACACTAACACTTATGCACCAAATACCAATCAAGGTCAACCCAACACAAACAACACCAACAATGCTCAAAACAATCACACAAATTGAGGACCTAATAATAATTCATGAGGTAACACCAACAATTTCCAAAAATGTGTCTACACACCACTGGGACAATCACTGGAGTCAACATTCAAAGAACTCCTGGCAAACAAAATTATCTCTTTACCAGCAATCAGCAACTATGAACCACAAATCAAACCACCTTGGTGGAATGACTTGCACTTTTGTGATTTTCATCGCAACAAAGGTCATCAAACAAATGATTGCATGAGACTGAAAAACATTGTTTAGGACATGATTGATAGAGGTGATTTAACAGTAGATGGTCTCAAGACAAATGGTGACCATGGAGCCTTTAATAATCCTCTTCCAAACTACGACAAGGATGGAGCTTCAACATCGAATGATACACGTGGATCTCGTATCAATCACATCTACAGTAACACCATCAATCATATATCAGCTGAGGACAATCAAGTCAGTGTCATCACAATCCGAGATCAACGTGATCATGAATCTGTCAACGTAACAACTAGAACTCAAAAATATGTCTTAAAGGGACATACGTTGAATACAAACACCATACGCAAAATTCAATATGATCTAGTCAGCCAACTGTGCAAAACTCCTACTCAAATATCTATACTAGAGTTGCTGAAACTTTCACCAAAACACAAAGACATATTAGAGCAAGCGCTATTAGAAACAAATGTACCTCAAGATCTAGATTCTGACAAATTCCAAGCCATGGTCGCTCATATGACAGGGCCTCATAATCTCACTTTTTCTGAGAAAGATAATATCTCATTGAGTCATCCACATAATACTCCTCTCCATATTGAAGTCATAGTCTATAAACACCGAGTAGAACGAGTATTAATAGATGGAGGAGCTGGACTTAATATATGTACCTTAAAACTTATTTGTGCATTAGGCTTTTCAGAGGAGTCTATTGATCCATGCAAAAAGATTACTATAAAGGAATATGATGATGAAGAAAGATCCTCTAAAGGATAGTGGTGTTGCCGATTCAAGTCGAACCAATACAAAGAGATACAAGGTGCCAGGTCTTAGACATAGACGTCACATACAATATCTTATTAGGTCGACCCTGGATACATGAAATGCAAGCAATGCCTTCTACATATCACCAGTGTGTCAAATTCCCCTATAATGGGCAGGAGGTTTCTATATCTGCTGATCACAATCCATTTCAACATTGTAATGCAATGGGGGCAGCCCAGGACAGTTTGGTTCCACATAATAGAGAGAAACAAAATTCCTCAGCACCAAATTTTCAACAAGAGCAGTATAAATCATTACCTAGAGATTTCAAGCAGCAAATGAAAATCGAAGAACAAGGCGTGGGGGAATACTCTCTAGAACACATGTGTTTGACTAACTTACCCACATCACCTAGAACTCATGGATTACCTACAGCATCAACACATCAAGCAACTCAGCCCATCACCAAGTTCGATGGCACATTCATTCAACTCGGCACTTTAGCATATGAATCCAAGGAAAATGATATCCTTAGTTGGCTATATAAAGATGAGGAAGAAGACAGAGCAGCTACTGTGGAAGTAGCTATACCCACACACCTATATGGAAAAGGTTACTTAATCATGTAGCAAATGGGATACAATGGCAAAGGACCTATTGGTAAGCGTCAGAAAGGTGTCACAGAACCATTGGATCCTCCTTCACAATTTAGTAAAGACAAAAAAGGATTGTGCTTTGAATTCAGTCTACTACCAAAGAAAATACCACGCAAATATCAAAAACCTCAGTGGAAAGCGAAGAAGAAGTACAAAGAAGAATCCTAGCAAGAAGCACTATTTGAGTCAGCAGAGATAATCCGTAAAGAATGTGAACATCACGAAAGGAAGCAACATCAAGGGGAGTCCACCATTCACAAGAAGACAACATCTACAGATGTCAATCATATTCATGAATAAATATCCAACAAAGAAGAATCACCTCAGGGCAACATCATTCCTCCCCGAGAAGAAATAGTCTACGAACAAATGCAAAGAATAGAAGTAGGATTTGACGCAGAATTAGAGAAAGCCAGCAGAATAGTATCAATTATCAAAGATTTATTTTCGCCATTCAACATACCTATTCACAGCACTGAAAAGATCTAGGATGATAACTCTGAGACTAATTCCAATGAATATGAATGGGGTAGCTGCTCAAATGCTACTGAAGATACCACTGAAAATACTAGTTCTATACCCCTTTTTCAAGAAGAACATAGCAAAAAAATTAAACTACTTGAATTTGGACCACAGAATATCTATAATGCTAAGGAAAGCAAGCAACAACATTATGAACAAGTCTATACGGAGGATGATACCATCGAAGACCTCGACGGAATCCTGGACTTCTTTAACACCTGAACCAATCACAATGAAAACTCTATCTTGACACTTACCACAGCAGAACTTGATCCACCAAACGATTCCTTACCACTTGTCTTTCCGGACCTCATAGACTGGGATAAACCAGAAATTCATGATATACCAATTTTCCCGAATGATGAATCCATTATCCATTACTTATGTACTGTCAACCCGGAAATAGACTCTACCAGTGAATGAAATAATGATATCTGCAATCAGGAGGGTGCCACGTCTCTCAGTCGCAAAAATAAACCAAATAAAGGATCTAATGTTGAAAACCAGTCAATGGCAGCAATAGATCACAAAAAAGTAAAAATAAAGGACGCATCTGAGGGTGAAAACCTTTTTGAGGCACCTAAAGATGGGAGACTTGACACTCTTCCTGAACATTTTCATGAGTGATCACCCATATTGATTGAGCCCACTCAATCAATCAACATTGGTACTACAAAAGCAACCAAAAATATACACCTTACAAAATCTCTAACAGAAGCAGAAAGGTCAGAATTTATCAAATTTTTTAAAGAAAAGCAAATCAACTTTTCTTGGGCATATGCAAATGTGCCCGGAATTGATCCACAATTAATCATGCATCACTTGTCTATGGCTCCAAGGGCTAAACCGGTTAAGCAAAAACTGTGAAAGATGAATCCACATGTGGCATTCATGGTCAAAGATGAACTAAAGAAACTATTAGATGTCGGATTTATCCGACCGATCGACTATGCAGAATGGATTTCCAACATTGTACTAGTTTCAAAACTAGATGACAATATCAGAATATGAATAGGTTTTAGAGATGTCAACAACGCCTGTCTAAAGGATGACTTTCCTTTACCAAGTATTGACATCATTGTAGACCTCACAGCAGGCCATGCAATGTTATCACTAATGGACTGTTTTTCAGGATATAACCAAATCAAGATCGCTCCAGAGGATCAAGATAAAACAACATTCACCTGTCCTTGGGGAACATCTTGTTGGAATGTCATGCCTTTTGGCTTAAAGAATGCAAGAGCAACTTATCAATGAGCAATGACAACAATCTTTCATGATATGATGCATACCTTCATGGAAGACTATGTGGATGATTTACTAGCTAAATCATTCACCAGAACAGAACATCTAAGCATCTTAGAAAAGATTTTTGATAGATTGGAAAAATTCTAAGTCAGGCTCAACCCAAAAAAGTGTGTCTTTGGGGTTACATCAAGCAAATTGTTGGGCTATATAGTCTCAGAAAAGGGAATTGAAGTGGATCCAGCAAAGGTACAAGCCATCATGGAGATGCCACCACCAAAGAACATCAGCTAGCTCAGGTCGCTACAAGGACGACTCTAATCAATCAGGTGATTCATTGCTCAACTAGCAGATAAGAGTCTACCATTCAATCATCTGCTACATAAAAATGTACCTTTCAGATGGGAAGCCAAGTGTGCTGAATGCTTCTATCAAAGCAAGCAATATCTGATGAGCCCACCAGTTCTAGTACCACCGATAGCAGGAAAGCCACTTATTCTCTACATTTCGACAATAGATAAATCTTGGGGGGCACTATTAGCACAAGAAGATCAACAAGGCAAGGAATGAGCAATATACTACATCAGCAGGACATTGAACGACTATGAGATAAATTACACCTTTATTGAGAAAGCCTCTTTAGCTGTGGTCTTCACCTCTCAAAAATTCCGCCACTACATGCTAGCTCACATAATTAAGCTAGTTGCAAAAATTGATCCTCTCAAATATTTACTTAGCAAAGTAGCTCTTACAGGCCGATTGGCTAAATGGGTCATGATTCTCAATGAATTTGATATCCACTATACGGACCGAAGAGCTATCAAGGGACAAGTAATAGCAGATCAACTAGAAGAAGCACCACTACCGGGAAAACAAACTATGGAGATTGAATTTCCAGACAGGGACGTTCTTGCTATCTCTACTAAAGAGTGGACCCTATACTCTGATGGATCCTACACACAACATGGTTCAGGTGTTGGCATTCTGTTCATCACTCCTGAAGGACACACTATACCAAGATCATATAGGCTTATGTTCCCATGCACAAATAATGTGGCTGAATATGAGGCATTGGTTATAGGCATCAAAATGGCCATAGAATGGAAAATCACAGAGTTAAAGATCTACAGAGACTCACAATTAGTCATCATTCAATTCAATAACAACTATCAGACAAAGGATGACAAGTTGCTACCCTACAAGTGAATGGTGGATGACTTCAAGCAATATTTTGTACACATCATTTTCGAGCAAATACCAAGGTTGAACAACAAAGCAGCTGATGCAATGGCTACTATCGCTTCATTACTACAAATTCTAGAATAACAGAGTCGTTACGAATTTCTGGTAGAGCAATTGTTCTCCCCAGCCTATGACTACTTAGAATCCCATGTTAGCTACGCCTTAACTAGTTCAGACTCCCCCTTATATGGAATGATATATGAGTATCTTAAGACCAATATCCTACCCATTGACTTGTCCCGAAATCAAAAATGTAACTTTATCCGACAAGCTGCCCGTTATACCCTTACTGCTGATACTTTCTACCATCGAGGTCTAGATGGTACTCTTCTTCATTGTCTTGACCATAATGAATCTAACTCTGCTTTACATGAGCTTCACGAAGGTATCTATGGCACACATTCCAGTGGTACTACTCTAGCTAAAAATCTTCTAAGAATGGGATATTACTGGCCAACAATGGAAAAAGATTCTTATCACTTTGCAAAAAAGTGTCCTAAATGCCAGATCCATGGCAATCTTATACATGCACCAGCACAGGAACTGCAGCCATTCACAACATCTTGGCCCTTTTGTTAGTGGGGACTATACTTAGCCAACAAAATTCATCCTTCATCTTCAAATGGACACAAGTTCATTATAACTGCAATAGAATACTTTACCAAGCGGATAGAAGCAGTCCCGATGACCATAGTAACTGGGAAACAAATTGCCTCTTTTATCCTAAATTATCTAATCTATAGATATGGTATTCCAAGTTACATCATCACCGATAATGGATGACCTTTCAGAAACCAAGATGTCCGAGAACTATGTGAAAAATTTAAAATACAACATCGTTTCTCTACACCATACTACCCATAGGGGAATGGTCAGGTAGAAGCATCCAACAAGACAATATTGAAAATCCTAAAGAAAATAGTGAATGATGCAGGCAAAGATTGGCATGTGTAGCTTAATCCAACACTTTGGGCATACAGAACTAGCATCTGCACACCTACAGGAGCAACACCATACTCATTGGTATATGGATCAGAAGCTATTTTACCCCTAGAGGTGGAAATTCCCTCTCTCATAGTCTCTCTGAAAGGCTTAATCCCAAATGAAGAGTATTGAGTTAACCGATTGCAAGAACTTGAACTATTAGATGAAAGATGCCAGCATGCTTATGCTCATCTCAAAGCATATCAGCAACGTATGTGCAGAAGCTACAACCACAAAGTCATTCCCCAGATTTTTAAAGTTGGTGACCTAGTACTCAAGGAAAATCCTAGAAATCAACAAGATCGAGAAAAGAAAGGGAAATTTGAACCTAACTGGTTAGGTCCCTATGTCATCATATCAGTCTATGGATCAAGTGCTTATCAGCTAACAACTTCAGAAGGAGATGTGCTCGACAAACCAACTAACAACATCCATCTGAAGAAATACTACACTTGACTAGTCTAATGCACAGAAAAGGTCAAAAAATCAAAAAATAAAGAAAAAGCAAATAAAAAGGTACAATAAAAGCAATTGGTGAAAACCTAGTAACAGGCGCTATTGTGAAAGAACAGCTCCTCTATCTATATCCATATCCTTATCTTCGTAGTAAAGCACTATCGGCCATCGCCCGACATTTTATCACAAATATCCATTCAGGACATACTTAGCGTAGTCACTATCCTAATTTATCCATCTAGCCTTTCACCACATCTCACCATGGCTTGGTAATCACTATACATACCCGCATCAAGAGGTACACTTAGCTAGGGGCAATAATCATCAAATACTTGCAGGATGTTCAAACCAACAAGACTATTTGCAAACTCAGAACATCATATCCAACAACCCAAAAACTCACACAAATCATAAAGCAAAACATTGATCACTAAAATAGGAATCACAAAATAAATATGATGGATGATTTTCTGAAGTATCACATGTTGCATTTTGCATAAAGTTTTGACTATTTTTCCATTTGAACTTTTTGAATTATTAGGTTCTCTAAATTTTCTCCACAATGCTTCAAAGCTAGAGAACATCGGGAAACTCCAATATTTTTCTTAGTCTTCTATCTATGAGGCAATCATTTGTACTATGTAGACACTTGTCTTGAGATGTGATTCACAACACATCACTGAAGACATGATTCCACTTTACGCATACAAATGGTTTAATCTTGTCTGTTAATACGCAATCCACACTCTAGTAGTCCTGGTTCAATTATAGCTTGATGCTTGTGCTATCTTGCAAAATCAAACATCATGTAAATTTTTCTCAGGTCATCATGGTTCCATTATACCATTATGCTTGTATAAATTTTCAACATATCCCAAGATCAATCAAGGCTCAATGATGATACATATATCGAAAGCAAAATAGCATGTGGCTATATTGGGACGGCAAATGCAAAATGAGGATGCTCAAAAACAAATTAGTGGCATATCATTTTACAAATTAGTTGCATATCATTTTACAAATTAGTTGCACATCATTTTACAATTAGTTGCATATCAAGATACATCTTACAACATATCATATCATACATCTCATTTTCAAGATACATCTCACAGCATATCATATCATACATCTCATTTTCAAGATACATCTCACAACATATCATATCATACATCTCATTTTCAAGATACATCTCACAGCATATCATATCATACATCTCATTTTCATGATACATCTCATAACATCATGCATTTACATCGTTTCATTACATTTCACATCACATACACCTATCTAAGCATTGCATCATCATAAAATAAGAAAAAAAAGTATAGAAAGAATAAATCCATAACACATCACATGATCAAAGAAAATGGTGTCATATATATATATATCAACAAATGATCAATATACAATATTTGTCATGTCTATGCCCAGTACAAAAAAAACAATGATCAAAAATACAATGGAGACAACATCTCTTAGGTATGACTATCTCCTAAGGGAGACGGTCTCGCAACAGATGTCCTAGCCCCTGGATCTCCAGGTAGATCATGTCTCGAGGGCCCTGTAATGCCTCTGCTCTCTGACCACAAACTAGTCTCTCGAGATCGACTAGATCTCAACTGTGTGAAACTCTACACTCGGCACTCCCTGGGCACCGCATCCTCGTAATATCTCCTGTAATACTCTGCCTCCTTGGATCTCAAAGCCAGCTCTCTCAAGGTGTCTCTCATCGGACCACCTATCGCTACTCTCTCCACCACGTTTGCTTGAGCCTCAGCTCGAGCCAACTACTCCAAAATAGTATCCCACTCTATGGCAAGCTATGTAATCTGATGCTGTTGCATTGACAACTACAACGATCTAATCTATGCATCCTCCACATGCGTCGAAATCTACATCTACAAGGGTACCTGTGAAGGGGTACCCCTTGTCCCTCTATCTATCCTCGGTGCTGGTGGAGGTAACACATCGGATCTCCTCCTCTAAGTCAGTCATCGCACGTCCTCATACCCGCCAACCGCTGCTATCACCTCCTCCACCCGCTCCTCCTCTCCAGCTCTGATCGCCAAACTCCCTCTTCCTCTATCCAAGACCACTCGCCGAACAACTCTCTCTGCCCATATCACCCTCCCACCACTGTCTCCATCCCTATCTCCTCTCCTCCTCAACTCCAATCTCCCTTTAACTACTCGTCGACCTCTCCCACCTCCTCTATCATCTCCTCCATCCCCTCCTCCTCCATCCCCCCTCCCTCATCTACCTCCTCATCATCATCAAATGCTGGAATCATCTCAACTAGATCAGATATCCTGGCTACTACCCGTGCTGCAAAGAGTCCTGTAAACTCGTGAGTCATCCCTGCATCCATGATATCATGGGCATAATCCCAAATCTGGCTAGCTAACTGAAAGAACTCCTCTACCGCCGTCATGTTGTCAATTGTAGGACCCCAATCTAGGATGTCCTATCTCCGTCGACCATATAGGCATGCTCCCTATGGTATGCCCTACTGTCGCCCATACTGCCGCAGCACCCGACTATGCAAAAATCTCTTTATAACAAAGGGCGTTTGCCCTATTAGATACCTGGACATGAAGACATGCAGCATCTCCATCCCATCCTCAGCCCAAAATTTACAACCTGTACAGGGTCACCAAACGACTATATCAATATCATCTAGTACTCTCCTCCAATGCTCTAATTTGCCCAGCTTGCGTTGGACAACTATCCCCCTGTACCCATATGCATAAGCACATCCAATAGGCCTATCCCTATCTGCCAATGGCCTAGCTACGGGAATATGCTCCCATGCCCATACCTGGAGAAGTGTCACACCAGCTGATAAACTACCCTATGTCACCATGTCCTCTAGCACTAACCCCATCCAACGGATAGTCCCTTCGACCTACGGTCGGCACATAGAAAACCACCAATGAAACCTGCTAGAACTGATGGCAAGGGAGTGTAATCCAAATCCAAAAACTCCTCTATCTGCTCATATGGTAGCAGTGCACCTACTACAGAAATCCGTAGAATCCGGTAGCAATCCTCAGGTGTCACTGTCATCTCACCTATAGCTAAATGAAAGGTGTTCGTATCACTATGCAACCTCTCTGCCAACGCTGTCAACAAACCCCGATTTACAATAAACTGAGGCATCTCTAGCAAAGAGGTCATACCACACCTGTCAATAATATCCCTGTCTCCCTATGTCAATCATGGTATCAATGACCACGGTCTTGGAAATTGCTCACGCGATTGTACTACTCCAAGACGCTCCTATCAAAAACAACGCAAGTCCAATATTAGTTCCCTCATCAAAAACATGGATATCAAAATCTAAATCAAGTTTCACATCATATCACTCCATCAAATCATATCAAACTTGTAATACAACTCAAGTTTCACAAACGTATCAACTTGTAACACAACTCAAGTTCCATATCAGCTTGTAACACAACTCAAGTTCCATATCAACTTGTAACACAACTCAAGCTCCACAAATTCATATCAATCACATTCATATCCAAAAACTTGAAAAACTTTGAACAAATTTAAATCAAGTTCCATAACATATCCAAAATCACATCAAAATCTATATCAACTTGCAACATCACAAAACAAATCAAGTTGTATCAAAATTCATATTAGACACACTTATCACATCAATGACAACAGACACAAATGCTGGCAACAATTCACTTATCCCAACGAACCTGACATCAACCTGCAAAATTTGCTCATTCACAAATCCCACTTTCCCATCAAATTTTTTTCTATATGCGCTAACCTATCCTATCTAAGTGCCAAACTGCATCTCACGTGCTAACCTATTTTGTCTACAGGCCACCCACCCAACCCTGTGCGCTAAACAAACCCTATGCACTATCCTTTTCTTTGAAAGTGCCCTCTAAAAAATCCTATACACTAAGACCCTCTATGCACTATTCTATCCCCTCCATGCAATACGCATTTAACCCTAGGCACTAGGTTACACCTACGCACTATCTAACCCTACCCATGTGACCTCCTACAAGCCCTATGCGCTAGGTTTACCCTAAGCGCTACCTGTTTTACCCTCTGCGCTAGCCTATGCACTCGGTGCGCTAACCTAAACCGAAGCGCTACCCTAACCTAACTATGCGCTAGCCTAATAATTTTGGATGCTACCCTATTCGTTAAACCCTATGTGCTACGAAATATTTCGTATGCGCTATGCTTTCGACGCGATGCGCTAAAACATAAGATCCACATGAAAACTTTGAAAAAAGTACCAAAAATGACAAAATCAAAAATCCAAAAAGGGTCAAAAGGTTGACTTACCGGTGGTCCATATGCGGCGGGCCTCCGATACCTCCACACACGCTTGAATTGATGAGTAGAATACAAAATCGGCATGTTGACTCTTCTCCAAAAATCACTCTCTCCAAAGTCAACAAAGCACAAATGAGACAAAACAATGCACTTTTCCCCTTTTATAAGGTGAATTGAAATTAGGGTTTGGAGATGGGGCATGCAGCTTGCTCGCGGTCTCCGTCTAACTCTAACAAGCATTATTTATCGGGAGATGAATCAACTTTTCACATTCCACATTGACAAAATTTTAAAATAGAATCAAAATTATCAAATTAAATTAAATTTTCAAAAATTTTGATTCATCTCCCAAGGGGGCATTATCAACATCACTTATCAAATCTGGGGCACGACATGAAAATCTTAAAAACAACATCACACTGATCATAATCAGATTTTGATGACACATCATTTTCTTTGAATTAACATGTGTACACATGTCACTTCAAAGAGGGGCAAAATGTAGACATATAAAAAATGACCATATTCCTAAATGAATATTTTATGTTCATTCCTCTATTTATTTAAATCTAATTTAATTGAATCACTCACATTCCTCTATTTAAATTAAGTAAATTACTCAATTTATTTAAATTAAATTCACTAAACCTCTTTTACCATTTAATGGGATAAATGATTTTATTCAATTAAATCCCTTCTATACACTTTTTAATTAAATTCAAATTTAATTAAATAGTTTACCCTAAATTGAATAAATCTAATTTATTCAATTTCCCAAATTGCAACCAAATTCAATTAAATTAACTTTATTTCAATTAAATCCTATTATTTCTCCATCCACTTGCAAAATCCTACATCTCCCACTTGCCTCTCTAAACCTCCTTCTAGATTCTTCTAATCACTTCTAAATTAACCTAACCCATCTCCTAAATATTGTCACATCCCTAAGCAAGGGGAAGTCACTTCTCAAACCCTCAAAGTCTTTGAAAACCATCAAAGGCTTCAACAACTTAACTTTGAAAGTCTTCCAAACCATTAATGGTTAACTCAACCCTCCAACATGATTAAAGACTTTCCCTAAACTCAACCTCCATGTAACCCAAGGGTCTCATCAAGCATTTATTGCTTTGACCATGGTTATTCCTTAATTCTTTGCACAAGAGTTTATCCTTTGGGTAAAAGCTTTTTCCAATGGGTAATCCTAACCTAACCTTAACCCTTACCCCTTAAGGTAACCATTAGGTCTTCTCAAGCATTTAATGCTTCTTACATTTCCTCTCACCCAGCCCTATGTTGACAATTGTCACCATTTCATTGGTGCAAGTTGCAAACATGGATTGATAACTTTCAATCTTGACCTTTGATAAACTTTTCAATCCTAGCCATCCATTGCCCTATTTTCACTATAAATAGAGCTCTCCCTCCTCCAAAAAAGACACACAAGATTTTAGTATCATACTTATGCTCAATTTTATCACATCTACTCTCTCTTTGCAATAGAAATTAATCTAATAAACATCTTAGAATAATTCCTTTATCATTAGCTTAAATCATACAACTAATGTAGCATGTTAGGATAGTATTTATACTAATCTTGTCATCTTATAATATAGTTTGTTGCATTTATCGAATCATGCATAGATAGGATTCATTCTCATGTTAAAATCAACCAAAGCATCCCTCGTTCTTGCATTTGTCATCCCTAAACCACTTTGCTTAGTGATCTGAGAGCAAAGACATTGGTTTGAAGGACCTTGTGAGATAGAGAACCATGGAACCAACCTTGGAAAGCTGAGTGATCCTTCATGACTCCATAGCTTGCACCAAGAAGTCCTGTGGGTGTGTGGACAAGTCCCTTTGAGCTTCATTTTTCACATATTAAGTTTCGTTGACCCGCTTTTCTAGCACACAGAAACAAATCAAGAAAGAGGAATTGGAAATTATGAGAACAAATCTTCAAAAAAGGAAATAAATCAAAAAATGAATTAATTGACAAAAAATAATTAAAAATTGAGAAAAGAAATCAATTGGAGATAATCTTGAAAAAAACAAATTAAAAATTGATAGATAATCTCAAAGAAAGCAATTAAAACAATTAAATCTTAAAATTGAATGAAATGGAGAATAAATCAATTTTTTCTTGATTTTATCTTAATTTTAGTTCAATTTCCTTTAAAACTGAGAAAAGCATCCAATCACATCAATTCACCTGGATTGTGCTTCCTCTTGGAAAATCTTGACCATTCATCATCATTTGATCTCAGCCTTTGGTTTCTTTCTAAATTTTCTATAAATTCAGGCTCTCATCTCTCATTTAAAAGATCCTAGAGAATATATTGTTATCATGTTGTTTTTGCTCTAGGTTCATTGAGATATTGCATACATATTTAGATAATTTATCTCATTTATTGCTTAAAGCATGTTAGATTAATCTTGCATCCATCTAGCTTGAATTCATGCTCATATAGATTAAATCCTTCATTTAGGTGTTGTCTAGTCATTGGATAGCTTAGCAATCTGACAGCAATCTAAACTCGCATCTGCTAGAAGGAAATGGGTCAATTTGTTATGGTTTTATTATTCATTGATTATATCTGTCTAACCATGCATGTAATGACTTAATTGAAGTGTTGTGTATTCCAGATACAGGTCCACTTTTCACACACACAACATTTACAAAATGAGCACCCATTTTTTACCAATGTTTCGGGGGCTCAAACCAAAATGGGCACATGTTTTCGAAAACATGCACCCATTTTATTCAAGGCTCGAGCCCCCGAAGCGAAATGAGCACCCGATTTGTAAAAATCAGGCTACAAATCGGGTGCCCATTTCTATTGGGTAATTTTCCAACCCGTGGATTCTCCGGGATTGGGACCCAACTTTCGACTCTTACCCTAAAGATAGATATTCCTTTTACAATCAACTTCCTTCTAAAAAACCTTCTTTATTATTTTCATTACAAGTGATCTTTATATATATTGATCTCGAGAATAGATTTTTCAAGTTGGCCAAGGAGACAATAAATCATAATTCAAAAAATAGGTCTTCACTAAGCATTCCCATGGTGGATAAGAATATAAAGTGGACCACACCACATGCAAAAACATGTTATCAAACATTGGAATAACCAAACCAAAAGATAGAACATCTAGGGTTAACCGAACCAAGTAAGAATACTTTTGGATCACAACAACACATGCCAAATCAAAGTAACAAAGATACATGTATTAGAAATATAAATGTAGAAACACAACAAAAGAACTAAAGATGCAGAGAAATGTGGAGCTCTGCAAATTTTGTCAGACAAGCATCATCAACATAGACTTCCAAAAAACACCTTCCAAACCACCAGACCATGAAATAAGAATCTCAAAGAAATATGCAACAATGTCAACATATCAGGAATATATCTGTAATAAGTCAGAACATCCAAAGTAAAGAGAAAATTAAAAATAAAATCAGTATGTTGACATCAAAGACAACCATACTGAAACATCAATCAAATCCATATTTGCAATATAGACATAACCTATTTCACAAGGAAAACCTTGTTGAAATCAATGATGTCTTGATCATTAAGCACCTAAGGAATAACTTTCAAAACTCAATAAAGCCTAATAAAATCCTGGTTAGTACCAGATAGGGTTTCTTACAAGAAAAAAATATTAGCATCACTAATATATTCCTCCTTAGTTCAAATTCCTCATTCTAAAGAGTCATACTTCTAATAATGTTCCTTCTCATGTGTTTCAAGGTTGAAAAATGGACAAAATTAGTATTCATATCTCCTTCTATAAGCCACTCAATACTTGATTTATGTTTTCAAAAAATATCCCCATTTCTTCAAAGTCTCTCTCATTTACTTCTTAACTCTTTCTCTTTTAAGAAATTGATCCAAATCAACTTTGGCCTCTTCCATTAAATATGTTGAATATTTTTTAGATCTTTAAGAAGTTATTCCATTTTTATGAAATAATATAACCAAAAGATAGTTTGTTCAATCCTTTCACTTTTTATTTAACTATGTTTAATATTTTTGTCAAAATGAAGACCTGGGTTCCCTACAGAGTTTTTCTCCACTACCTTTCAAAAAATTCTCTAAAGTCATGGTGAGTGGCCTTTATTATTTTATTCCTAAATTTGAAAGGGACATTTTTAGAAATATCCTCCCACTACAACATTAAATTATCATTAGACTCCACCCTTGGATGAGATTACAAACATAAAATAGGCAAGATATTCTATGCATTCAATATTAGAAATATATCCAACTTAAATTTTATAAGTTTTCTTCCCACCTTGTATTATACTGCATAAAAGAGTAACCTTGAACGCCAATATCAATGAACTTAACACAAGAAATGAAGTCAAAAATTTCTACAACACCTTCAAAATAGTCGTACAACCCCCCAACTTATCTAAAGGAATTAAAGGAGTATGAAATTATCTACCCCAACATCCAATTATCCTTTGGATTACATATTAACAAACTATAAATACTATCCTACAATTATTTTCTTGTCGACATAGAATTAGGGGCATAAATATTAAGAAATTTCATATAGTAAAATTATTTAAATCTACAAAAGACTCCATGAGGATATTCTTATAGAAACAACATTTTTTTGGGTCATAAATCTACTAGGATTCAAAAGAGTTGTAATGCCACCTAATGCTCCAACAAGATTGACACATAATTTAGTAGAAGGCCCCAAGTTCATAGCAATTGGAGAAAAAACTTGACTCACCAATTTTAATTTTGTAAAGTAAAAATATATCCACCTTAATTTTTGATAATAAATTTTTTAATAAGATTTTTATTATATAGACTATTAAGTCTCTTAATATTTCATGAGGAAAATCCCATTAGAATAAATAGAGACATAAAGAACTTCCAACTACACATTAGCTAAAACCTTTAGTTGACCTAAACTTGGGGCCACATCCCCACAAATCCTTTCATTTACTCTACTTCCTAGGCCATGTAATATATTCTATGGTTTTTTGTTTCCTCGTTGACACTTCTATAATAGCTTCTCTAGCTCTAGTTTCAATTTGATAAGGTCATTCTTGTGCATATTGTCCCCTCCCATGTCTAGGGTTTTTCCTTTCTCTATTTTCCATTGGAAAGCTTCCATTCCTTTATATTACTAACTTCCATGAAATTTCTAGTTTTCGAAGGGAGAGATCTTGCCCTAAAAGCTAATAAATTTAAGATTCTTCAATATCTCTAGTAGTAACAACTTAGTCATATTTGTTTTGAGACTAGATATTTTCCATTCCTTTAGAAGAAACAATCAATCTGTTTCCAAGACCGTCCTTAGTTGAATTTAAGAAACTTTCTACTTGCACTTTCTTGATTTCTCCTTCCACTTCTCCTTCCTCCAAGCCCTAGGAACCAAATGGTTCCCTAAGTAAACTTAAGTTTTCTCCAAACTTAAAATCTGGATCTTCTTGTTTATTTATTACTCATCAATTCCTTCTAAGGAACTTCCTTTAACTATTCTATGTCTTATTTATTTCTTACTTCTTGATCCTTTTTAGGATCTTTCCTTGACTAGTTTGTTCTAATCTCAACCTATTCATCATTTTTCATAACTTTTCAACCTATTCATCTTTACTTGACTAGTTTGTGCAAATGCTAAAACATATTCAAATTTTGAATTTAAATACTTTTCCTTCAATAATTCTACCTAAACAACCATTTCCATGCCTATGATACCACCTTAGGTAGACTTTTAGGGGTAGAAAAAGCCTCAACAACTTTTTTCTCTTTTATATTATCTTGTTTCCTACATTTGTCACTTAAATACTCATATTTATTTCATTTTTGGTAGAACATTCCTGCATTTTCATACAATATGGGTTGTTTGTAATTCCCATATTGAGATTTTAGAGTTAAGTGAGTAGGAAGGATAGTATGTGTAACCACATTAACACACATTCAAGAAAAAATGAGTGACTTAGATCTCTATTGAGTAACAGGTTATCCATAACAAGAAGGTGGAAAAAAGAATTGACAATACTTTGAAAGATTCTATAATTCCAAAAATCCATAGTAGGACCCAATAACCTTAAACATGATGGGGCCACTAAACCAATATCAACATACAAGTCAAATCTAGATTTTATTTTAATAGAGAAATAATTTTTTAGAATAATTAATCAAAAGACAAGGACCTCTCATTAAAAAAATTATTGGATCCTTTTTTTTTTAATCTAAAAAATCCAATCTATTTTTCATGCTATAAATAATAACACTACATTTCAATTTCTAAACTCGATCATCTCATTTACAAACGTGATCACTATTTGGTCTACAAGAAAGAAACTTATCAACAATAGAGTTTGCTATACTAGTAATCACCTCATCCAATATACCATACGACACATTAACCATATCATGATCCTCTGATTGAGACACTTAAGAGATAGATCCCTTACTAGGGTTTAGAGACCTGGATTCAATCTTTTTTTCAACATAACAAGGAGGATCTTCTCCTACAAAGAAATAATCATCTTGACAAGTAGAGGAAAGAACTCTTGACACTACTTCCCAACTAGAAGAGATAACTCCTAACCTTATACTAGAAAATGACCCATTCTTTCCTATCAAATTTGGGGCCACATGAGCTTCTAAAGAAACCATATTAGATATAGGATCTCCTCCCCCTTCCATTGGCCACTACCCACCAAAAGATTTCAAAAAACATTCAAAAATTGTAAAGTACAAGTTATACAAACTATTAAAAACTCAAAAAATATATTGGGAAAGTTATTGGATTCTAGTTTTGAGATATATAAATTCTCACCAATTTTATGATGGTTATTTACATTTTGCAATTTTACTTGAGGAAAATATCTCACTTAGAACCAAATTGCATAGAGCATATTTAGTTTATTATTTCTAGTTTTTAATATTAATACTTAGTAACATACTTTGCATTGAATTGAAAGAAATGTGCAAATTTTTAATGAAAATAAATGATACCTAGCTCTAGGTTTGATGTCAATCTTTCTATGTCATCTACAACTTCTTGATTTATTGTTATGCTAAAAAAACATGTTTTATGAAATGAATGCCTAGTGATTAATTGACCACCCCAATGAATGTAGAATTAAATCTTGCATGTGTCTTTGAGATTGACATATTGAACTAAACTTTGTTCAAAATTAGTTTCATATAATCTAATCACTTTAACTTTTGCAATCATTCTTTTAAGGGTAAGTAGTGTTACCATTATTTATAATATTGTGGGGTTAGATTTGCTCTATTTTTTCAAACTCCTAATGCTAAGTCAATGATAGGAAACACTGATAGAAGTCAAATGACAATCATACAATATACCTAACCATATGTAATTGTTACGCCGTGCTATTATAATAATGCAATATATAACAAAGCTCATAAATTAGATCCCAAAATAGATGAAAATGAATTAAAGAATGTAATTAAATTTAGTATTATAATACATAAATTAATAAATTCAACATAAATATAATTTCTAGTGCTTAATTGAAGAGTCATATAAGACCATAATCATTTGAATGTCAATAGATTTAGCCCCGGTAAACTGGAAATTAAAACTGATCTTTAAAACATGCATCTAATATGAAATATAAATGAAATTATTTACTAATTTCTATACAAAAGTGATTTCAATTGTACACAAAAATAATTATTATTGTAAAAAGTGTCCAGATAAAATGGCCACGAAAACAGTTGGAAAAGTATATAAAATGCAATTTCAGTCTTACACTTGAAAACTCACCAAATCCCATATTTATACACAAAACTCCATTTGTTACTTGATTTTCGTCCTAATGTTTCGCTCATCTTTCCCACCCAAATAACTCAACAAGGGACATTTAGAAAAGGTTTAAAAAAAAGAGAGTAAATAAACATCCGTAATACTACAAGGGAGAAGAAACAAAATCAATTCGATAAGATCGAAAATTTTCAGTAAGTTTTTAGTTGTTTCAGAATATAAACAAGGTGCGCACCCATGGTTTGTGAATCTCAATACGACTGGTTTTCTGAAAGTGAATGTCAGCGTGATTTTCTTTAATTCAATACCGCAACTTAGAAGATATTTTCCTCCCATACCCAACTATTTTCTTGACAAAAAAAATGCCCCTCCAATCCGATTCCCAATCCAGTGTCTTAATCGCTCGCACAATTTGCTAATAATTTAGTCTTCAAATTCCTTACTCATCCTTATCCTTTCGCTTTGATTCGGTATTTAAATCCCAGGAATATGGTAATGTCTGCAATCGTAATTGAAATCTTGTTTCTGAAACACCTAGACACCCTCTGTTTATACCTAGAAAAATCTCTTGTCCGAAAAACTACTGTCAGAGACTTAAGCAAAAGCTTTGACAAATTTATACCTGAAAAATCTCTTGTCCGAAAAACTACTGTCAGAGACTTAAGCAAAAACTTTGACAAATTTGCTGAGTATCATCTTGGTAAAGCCCATTCTCAGCCGCCTGAAGCCGTAGACATCTATTGCCAAAAAGAGGAGGAGAAAAGTGCGGTGAAGAAAGCAAAGGAGAAGAGGAAGAAGCCCCACCATATGTACAGAGGGCTGAGGCAACGTCCCTCTGGTAAATGGGCTGCAGAGATTAGAGACCCCATCAAGGGAAATATGGTTTGGACTCTATGAACACGGTGAATGTCTCCCTTGAATCCATGTCAA
This sequence comes from Cryptomeria japonica, assembly GCF_030272615.1. Taxonomy (NCBI): domain Eukaryota; kingdom Viridiplantae; phylum Streptophyta; class Pinopsida; order Cupressales; family Cupressaceae; genus Cryptomeria; species Cryptomeria japonica. Next base: position 252,001,860 of record NC_081411.1, read on the forward strand.
ATACAAGCAATTCTTATAGCTACTGTCCTCAGAATAGCAAAGAGGAATCTGTCAAAATTCCTTAAAGAGAGTGGCTCAGCCCTGAGGAACCGGAAGTAGCAGTAAATGAGTATATGGAAACTTTGGAGAGGATTTTGGAATTGAACTCTCAGTGCTTCTCAGTCGGTGCTGATTTCAGTAATGGTGTGTTACTGTCTCATGAATCACAAGTCATAAGGTCCAGTTCAACAGAGAGGAAGAACACCCATGAGGTGTTATCTGAATCATCGGCCTGTTTGGATAGCCTTTCTAAGGAGGTATATGACCACAGAACTCAGCTGGAATCTCTGAATTCATCTGGAAGAATGGAGCGGTTGTTTGAGTAGGAGATGGAGTTGTATTATTCCCAATGTTTGTGGGGAAGGGAGAATGAATTTCTGCAGGAGCCCTGCATAATAGAGATGTCGATCCTCAAGAGGGAGAATGAACCTGATGAGGCGTGGATTGAAAATGACGAAGGCTTATGGACTGGTGCTTTTTGAAACCGGGGTCTACATATTTCTATCTTAGTTCTCCAGTGATTTCTATCAGAGTGTTTGAGTGAGTTTGAAATCGGTGGAAGATTTCTTTTGATGCTAGGATATATTTTGTAAAGCTGAAGGGATCAATGATGGATGAATGTATATAGTATGTTGAGTGTTTGAGTGTAGAGTGTCCATTGTTGATGTTCATATCAGATCAATTGATTTCTCTTTTGCAAGTAGGAATATTGCTGTGTATTCTGCATATGGCCTCAACATCTCTTTAATGGAGTCCATGTTTGGATTTCTGTCTCTTTTCAAAGTTCATTTTTGAGCTTCTGTTTAATATAGCGGGATTAATTTTTCCCATTTTATCTTATTGATCAACATCTTGTCGCCTCCCTTTGGGAAATTTGGTTTTTAGTGTAGGAATTCTGAGGTTTTGAGAGATTCTGTTGTTCAAAGGTTGATACTACATGAGAAGAGAATTGCAAAACCTTTCCATCTTTCCTAAATATCATATAAATGTTGTGAGTTGGACTATTGTTTAAGTATTAACATATTGGCCCTTGTTTGTGCAAATAAAAGCCAAATCATAGTAATTTTATCCTAGGCATATGAGATAATCTCACTCTTCCAAATAGTTTGTTAGTGTCATTCTAAATTTTACAATTTTGTTACAATTGTATATAAATTAGTACATGTATTAAAATGAGGTGCAACGGTTACAATTATTTTAAGAATTTGATTATGTCGAATACTCTCTTCTTTATTGATGATATCGATCTTTAGAAGATGACTTCATTCATTGCAGTTGATTAGAACAAAATTAGATTTTGAGGACTTAAATTTGCATATTGTATATAACTAAAGTTTAGTAATAGAAATTGTATGAAGTAAATATAGTTTAGATGAGGAGTAGAGCGTAGTTGATGTTGGCTATTGGTATATGTATTCTTCATTTTTAATATTAAATTCTTGTAGATGATTTTTTCGGATAGTGTAGCATTTTTGCAAAATATGTTTTTGGAAAATTAGACTTCATGCGTCATGAATAATTGAAGAAAGTCTAAGAGAGATTGGACTCAGAATTGCGTACCTTGATTTTTAGAGAGACAATTGTTGTAATCAAGCTTCCTCTCTTTTTTCTTATAATTGTGTATAGATTGTTTTGTGTTTAGAGTATTTCTCAAAGGACAATGTTGGTTGAATGTGAAGGCCATTTAATGATTTGACTTTAGATATAGCTATAAATGTTAATCTATGCCTTTTTATTTTTCCAATATTGATTGTTGTTTTCTAGAGTGTTAGGCCTTGGGATTTGTGTATGGTAATAGCCCATACAATTGTGAGTGGTATTTTTCTATGATTAACTAGCAATCTAGGTGCTATTAGTCGATAGGCTATTTTCTGGTGGGGAACCCTCCAAAATCCATGAGTCTCATGTCAAAATCGATCATTGATACAACATACAATGGAGTATTTGGTGGTTTGGAGCCAAGGCTATGCCAATATCAATAGTACACAATATCACATGGATACATTGTTGGCATATGATGAACCGGTATGATGATATGATGATAATTGTTGGGAAAAATGGTGTCTCAACCTTGCATTTATGCGAGGTTACTATTTATAGTAAGTTTTCATTTGAGCACGAAATGGTGCGAAACTCTCCCTAAAGCTTCTGGTTGGTTAGATAAGCATTCCGGTAAAGTTGCGTCGCAAGGTCACAGCTAGTTTTGAAGATATTAATGTTTTCGTCTTGGAGGGGTGCAATAAATAATTTAAACTTAATTTTGGGGACTTTAGAGGCTCTAAAACGCCCTGAAAAGTGGCCATAACCGGTGAAGCAGGTTACGAGGTGATAGAGTACTTCGCGAGCTTTCCGGCGCTTCAAATGGTTCGTCAATCGGACACCCGGTTCTCAAGTTATGGCCTCCGGAAGTTTGTACTCCTAAAATAGGAAAAATAATTTGTATCGGATACATAAATGAGCTGTAAAAGGGAGCAACACGTGTTGATGTGTGCTTTAACATGTCATAGGGCATCTAGAAGGGAGATAAGGTCGGCTACACCTTATTGGGTGGTTTTAGCCCATGGTTTTGTAATACCGTTTGACAGTTTCCTGTATTGTATCTCCTATTTATGAGGTGTGTGAGATAGAGGTTGTGTGTAAGAGTCTTATGGCTATTGAGTTGCCTCTGAATCTCTGATTAGTGGTACTCCTGCGAAGAGCTTGCTCTGCAAGTATGTTGTAATCTATTTTTGATTGCTGAATAAAATATTGAGCTGCTTTTGGAGTGTGGGGTTTTTCTCCCGAAAGGGTTTTCCCCACGTAAATCACTGTGTTGTGGTATGAATGCTATTATATCTATTTCTATTTTCTGTAACTGTTGTAATGATCTGAAAAAGTTTTACAATACCCTCCTCTAAAGGTTAGTGTAGGAAGTTGTTTCCGCTACTTTACTTCCTTACAAGTGGTATCAGAGCCTGATCACCTTTGGTTTCAATTGTGGGCAGTTGGGTTTTTTGAACTAATCCAGATTTGAGTGGGAGCTTGTGCAGAAGATACTTTTTGATCTTGTTGCAGGAATATTCAGATGGCGAGTTCGTCAAGGAGAATAGAGGTGGAGAAATTTAACGGAAGTAATTTTGAGATGTGGAAGCTGAAGATGGAAGATCTGCTAATCGATCGAGATCTTTGGGATGCTGTTGATGCGAATGTCCAAAGGCCCTCAGATCCTACTGCGACAGCTCAGTATGATGTTATGGACCGAAAAGCCAAGGGTCTAATCAGACTGTGCCTGGCAGACTCTGTTCTAATCAATGTCCATGAAGAAAACTCTGCAAAGAAGCTATGGACTAAGCTTGGTGAGATGTATCAAGCGAAATCTTTATTAAATCAAATTTTCTTAAGAAAGAAATTGTATTCCTTGAAGATGGAAGAGGGTGGACGAATTGCAGACCACCTGGAAGCATTCAATATGTTGGTGGCTCAATTAGTATCCATCGGTGTTAAGATGGACGAGGAGGAGAAATGTCAGATCTTGCTTTGTTCTTTGCCTAATTCGTGGGATTCTCTTGTTATGGCTATCGGTAGTACTTCTGTTGTTTTGAAATCTGAAGATGTGGTGGGTGCCCTACTCGGTGAAGAGATGCAAAGGAAGGTATCCATCAATTCAAAGGAAGCCCTAACCATTCATGGAAGACCTAAGGAGAAAGGCAAGAAGAATGAGAAGCGCGACAAGTCCAAATCCAAAGGGAGATCGAAATGTCCTGGAAAGTCCAAAGTCATTTGCTGGAACTGCGGTAAACCGGGTCACATCCGTAAGGACTGCAAAGAAGAAAAGAAGAAGAAGAAAAAGAAAAAGTTCGATTCTGATTCTGAGCTCGACAAGGAAGATGGCGATGCCTTTATTGCGGCTTTGGCGACTCATGCAGGTAATGATGCCTGGCTAATTGACTCAGGTGCATCTTTTCATATGACTTCCAATAGAGATTGGTTTTTTGAATATGAAGGATTTAATGGAGGTAAGGTGTACTTGGGTGATGATTCACATCTAGACATTGTTGGTCGAGGTAAAGTTAGAATCAGGTTTTCTGATGGTAGAATAAAAAGGATTAATGGTGTGCTGCATATCCCTGGATTAAAACGAAACCTATTATCTGTGAGCAAACTGATAGATGCGGGTGTGCAGGTAGTCTTTTCTGAAGCACGATGTAAGATGATTAAGGGTGCTATGGTAGTTGCTAGAGGTGTCAGGTTTGGTACTTTGTATAAGCTTGAAGCATACACTGTTGAGTGTAATAGCACTTCTGTAAAAAGTAAATCTGCGGATACTTCACTGGAAGATTTGAAGGTTTCACCTTCAGCAGATGGAAATGGTTTTTGGGTACCTAAGGGTGCTCTTTCGTTTGAAGCAAAGTTACCTACAGAGAAGACTATGTTATGGCACCAGAGACTTGGCCACATTGGAGAAAAGGGTCTAAGGACCTTGAAAAATAAAAACCTTGTTGAAGGTTTGAATGACTGTAATCTTGACTTTGATTTCTGTGAGCATTGCATTTATGGAAAACAAAACCGCGTTCAGTTTTACTCGAGTTCTCATAGAACTTGTGGTGTTTTGGATCTTATCCATTCTGATGTATTTGGTCCAGTAGATGTCTCTTCGATTGGAAAATCCACATATTATGTTTCATTTATTGATGATTTTAGTAGAAGGACATGGGTTTATTTTCTAAAGAGTAAATCTGAAGTTTTTAGTCGTTTTAAAGAATTTAAAGCAATGGTTGAGTTGCAGACTGGAAAGAAAATAAAATGTTTGAGAATTGATAATGGCGGTGAGTTTTGCTCTAATGATTTTGATAGATTTTGTAAAGACTGTGGAATTAACAGGCAGAAGACAACTCCGTATTCTCCACAGCAGAATGGAGTTGCAGAAAGAATGAACAGGACACTGATGGAGAAGGCTAGGAGTATGTTGAGTGGTGCTGGTCTCGAACAAAAGTTTTGGGCTGAAGCTGTTGCCACTGCTTGCTACCTAATTAACAGGTCTCCTACATCAGCTCTTGTTGATAAAACGCCTATGGAAGCATGGTCAGGTCACAAGCCTTCATTGAGACATCTTAGAGTTTTTGGTTGCGAGGCATATGCACATGTGCCAAAGGAGAAGCAAACAAAGTTGGAGAATAAGGCTGTGAAATGTATCTTCATTGGGTATAGTTATGGTGTGAAAGGATACAAGCTTTGGGACCCTGTTGCATAAAAGGTAATTCACAGTAGAAGTGTTATTTTTAGAGAAATTAAGTCTCCTTCTGTTACATTGCAGCCAGAATAGACTAAAAAAGAAGATGTGATTCAACTTCCTTCTACACCTGAAAGAGTTGAATCGAGACCCCTAGATAGGCAAGAATTTGAGGAGAGCTCGTCTAGCTCTGAATCTTCAGAAGAGGAGGAAGAACCTCCAACTCAGCTTGTTCGAAGGTCTACAAGACATAGACAACCACCTGAAAGGTATTCACCTGATGATTGGAGATGTATTTTTGCTCTGAATACTAGTGTGGATGAACCGAAATCTGTAGAAGAGGCATTAGGTATGAATGATGCAGAATCCTGGAAGATTGCTATGGAGGAAGAAATGGCAGCTTTGAAAAAGAATGATACATGGGATCTTGTACCATTGCCTGAAGGACGAAAACCTGTTGGTTGTAAATGGGTGTTCAAGAAAAAGATTGGTTCAGATGGAAGCATTGAGAAGTATAAAGCAAGGTTAGTTGCAAAAGGCTACTCTCAGGTTGAGGGTGTTGATTACGGTGAGATATTTTCTCCTGTTGCAAAAATGACATCCATTAGATTTTTGCTTTCTATTGCTACTGCTTATGATTTAGAGGTTGAGCAAATGGATGTGAAAACTGCTTTCCTTCATGGTGATTTGGAGGAAGATATTTATATGACACAGCCGGAGCACTATGTGGTGAAAGGCAAAAGTAATTTGGTCTGTAAATTGAAGAAATCTTTGTATGGCCTCAAACAAAGTCCTAGGATGTGGTACCATAAATTTGATACATATGTGTTGAGTTTGGGATTTGAACGTTCTAAATCAGATCACTGTGTTTATTATAAATCTTATGGTGATCATTTCTTATTCATTGCATTGTATGTTGATGATATGTTATTCATTGGTAAAGGGAAAGGTATGATTTCAGAACTGAAGTCTCAGCTCGCTGCTAAATTTGAAATGAAAGATCTTGGTGCAGCAAAGCACATTCTTGGGATGGAAATTAGAAGAGATAGGGTGAACAGAAAGCTATGGCTAGGCCAGAGTAAGTATGTGAATTCAGTGTTATAGAGGTTCAACATGCAGAATTGTAGACCATTGAGTGTTCCTTTTACAGTTGGAATGAAACTATCTGTTTCAGATTGTCCTACATCCCCATTGGAGATGGAAGACATGAGCAGAGTGCCTTACCAGAGTGCGGTTGGAAGCTTGATGTATACTATGGTCTGTACTAGACCAGACATTGCCCAAGCAGTGGGAGTACTTTCTAGATATATGTCTAATCCTGGTAGAGTTCATTGGGATGCAGTCAAAAGAGTCTTCAGATATTTGAAGGGTACTTCAGAGTATTCTTTGTGTTATCATGGTAATTCAGTTGGAGACATGACTTCCCTTGATATCCATGGTTATGTGGATTCAGATTGGGCAGGTGATATTGATAGCAGAAGATCCACCAGTGCTTATGTGTTTACTTTGTTTGGTGGTGCAATTAGTTGGATGAGTAAGCGACAGGCTGTGGTTGCTTTATCCACTACTGAAGCAGAGTATATGGCAGCTACTCATGCTTGTAAAGAGGCCATTTGGCTTAAGAGACTGTGTTCGGATATTGGAATAAAACAAGGTACAGTGACAGTTTACTGTGACAGTCAGAGTGCAATTAGCCTAGCTAAGAACCCGACATTTCATGCCCGGACCAAACATATTGATGTTCAGTATCATTTTGTTAGAGATATGGTCGAAGATGGTAGGGTGAAGCTGGTTAAGGTGGAAACTTTGATGAATGTTGCAGATGCTTTAACTAAGGCTGTGAGCACAGAGAAGTTCAGATGGTGTTCAGAGTCTATGGGCCTTATGGCCCCTAGCAATTGATTCATTGTGTTGACATTCCCTTCCGCTCTTGCAAGGTGTTCGACAAGTGGGAGATTTGTTGGGAAAAATGGTGTCTCAACCTTGCATTTATGCGAGGTTACTATTTATAGTAAGTTTTCATTTGAGCACGAAATGGTGCGAAACTCTCCCTAAAGCTTCTGGTTGGTTAGATAAGCATTCCGGTAAAGTTGCGTCGCAAGGTCACAGCTAGTTTTGAAGATATTAATGTTTTTGTCTTGGAGGGGTGCAATAAAATATTTAAACTTAATTTTGGGGACTTTAGAGGCTCCGAAACACCTTGAAAAGTGGCCGTAACCGGCGAAGCGGGTTACGAGGTGATAGAGCACTTCGCGAGCTTTCCGGCGCTTCAAACGGTTCGTCAATCGGACACCCAGTTCTCAAGTTATGGCCTCCAGAAGTTTGTACTCCTGAAATAGGAAAAATAATTTGTATCGGATACATAAATGAGCTGTAAAATGGAGCAACACGTGTTGATGTGTGCTTTAACATGTCATAGGGCATCTAGAAGGGAGATAAGGTCGGCTACACCTTATTGGGTGGTTTTAGCCCATGGTTTTGTAATACCGTTTGACAGTTTCCTGTATTGTATCTCCTATTTATGAGGTGTGTGAGATAGAGGTTGTGTGTAAGAGTCTTATGGCTATTGAGTTGCCTTTGAATCTCTAATTAGTGGTACTCCTGCGAAGAGCTTGCTCTGCAAGTATGTTGTAATCTGTTTTTGATTGCTGAATAAAATATTGAGCTGCTTTTGGAGTGTGGGGTTTTTCTCCTGAAAGGGTTTTCCCCACGTAAATCACTGTGCTGTGGTATGAATGCTATTATATCTATTTCTATTTTATGTAACTGTTGTAATGATCTGAAAAAGTTTTGCATTACCCTCCTCTCAAGGTTAGTGTAGGAAGTTGTTTCCGCTACTTTACTTCCTTACAATAATATATGTTGTCATTGATGTCAATAAGTATAGGTCAACCAGTATGAATATTGGAAGAAGTTGTTATTGATGTTCAAGTTGGACAACTGGTATGAAGAGATGAAGTGAACCGGTATCAGGGTTTCACTAAGTGTGACTAGCGGTTGGTAGTATCAGCTCTAGGGTTTCTGGTTTGACAATCTAGCTTGTGCGATGCAACCGGTGATAATTTGTGATGAGTTAGCTAAGAGATAAGGATGAGATCAAGATGCCATGACAATTTTGTGCACATGAAGGATTTCCTTGAGGATCTTGCATGTAAAGATTGATTGCATTAAATGTCTTCCTCGGGAATGAACATTCTTCTTAGCAGTATGAGAAGAAAGCGTGATGGGTTACTAATTTCTATGTGTGGTGAATATTGGACGATGCAAAATGACTTGTGATCTGTTTGAGATTGTTTCATTCTATGTAATGTGTTTGGACGATCAGGATTGTACCGCTTGTAATTGTAAACCTAAAATACTTAGGGTTTAGGGTTTTTTCTACCGACCTAATTGTTGTCTATAAGGTCAATGATGTTTGTTATTGTAAGTGTTGGCAAATTTTGTGTTTGTATCCGAGTGATGAGATACTTGCCAGACTAGTGAGTGGAAAACTGCAGAGTGTGATTGCAGAGTAGAGGAACTAAAAAGGATCTGCCTTAGCATATAGTGTTGTTATCAGATCAGAGCTTTACCTGTTGTCTTCTAACCATTTCAACAATAGGAAAATCCCTTTGTCGAGTAGCTTTAATAGGCTTATTGTAAAACCTCTAACCAGGTGACTCAAGTTCATTGAGTTCTTAAAATCCTCTAGCAAGGTAACCTTTAACATGGTTTCAACCTTTAACAGGGTATATAGCCATCCCTTTACCAGGTGATCTTTAACAGGATCGGTTCCTAACAGAACCTTATTGTGAAGTCTTTAATCGGGCTAGGCTCCTAACAGAGTGAGCTTCAAAAGAGTTCAAAAACAAGCTTGTGGGTATTCATCCCCACCATTGTTTTTCCATTTTGGGTTTCCACGTGAAAAATTTGTGTCATGAGTTGCACATTTTTCATGTGATGATTGATTATTCTTTGTTTAGGTGATTATGCATGTAGAGCTAATGGTTATGGTATTATTGATTCAACACATGCATATGTATATGGGTGAAGTAGTTATCAAGTGTTGAATGATATTTGAAGTATTCAATTTTACTAGTTTAGATGTCTGAAGTCTTACTGTGTTTAACCGGTATTGCCATGGTTAAGTTCAATGATGAAGACAACCGGTCAAGATTGTTTTAACTTGATAAGTTTTTAAGAATTTTTTGTCTGTACTAATTCACCCCCCCCCCCCTCCAGTACCAGTTAGGGTATTTTTTGTTCACCATTATTCATCATACATATTTTCCTAGGGAATAGGCTATCTAGCACCGAGAATGCACCCATTGATAGATGATGCCCAATAATTGTTATCATTCATAACTATAATTCATTATTCAATTAGGAACAACTCAAACCAAAGAGTAAGGATAATATTAAGAGATCTATCAAGCATAGCTTGTCATTCCATAACTCAAATGGTTAAAACATTCATGTCAAAAGCAATTACATTTATTCCTCACAAATCTACTAGCACTTTGGGCATCATGCCTTTGAAACATCTTTTACATCAATGACAATATATCTCCAACAATCTCTTGATGGAAAACAAAAAGAATCTACTAGCACATCAATGGAAACTAAATCTATCCATATGATTTACATATGATCTGTAAGAAGATTATAAGAACTTGAACACATTGCTCATCCTAAATATATAGCACTGTTTGTCACCTTCTCTCCCTTTGACATCAATAGTAAATCATAACTTGGATCTCATATTCCTAGTCTCTTGCTCCGACTTGCATCTTGGATCATATTCTTCATCATCTCACCTTTTCCTTCTTTGTATCCAAATCATTAACTAAAATACTCCACAAGACAACCAAGTTTTCTTGATATAGGGATCCGACACTCCCCCTCAATCTATAATTCATCTTGATTCAAGAGGAGGGAGAAAGCATTTCCATCTTATACTAGAGATACTCAAAAGTATGCTTTGGAATAGGCTTGGTGAAAATGTGTACAATTTTCTCCCTAGTCTCAACATACTCTAACTAAATACCTCTTTGCCTACAACCTTCTCTCTTAGAAAATGATACTTAATTACAATATGTATTGTCCTTGAATGAATCATCAGATTCTTGGAAATATTTATGGCACTTGTATTTGCACAACGAATGGGAATGGGTTCATCAAACTTTACTTTTATCTCCTTCAAATTTTAGTTCATCCATAAAAATTGAGTGCAACAAGAGGCTATTGCAATTTACTCCTCTTCTGTTGTAGATAGGAAAACTGATTTTTTCCTTTTACTCAACCAAAATACAATTCTTTCTCCAAGAAAGAGATCTCCACTAGTTGTACTCTTCTAATCCCCTATACTTTCAACCTAGTCTACATTTGTGTATGTAGTAAAAGTGAAGTTTTCAATCTTAGATAACACAAACTAAGATCCATTGTATCATTTATATATCTAAATATCCTCTTTACTTCATTGACATGAGTTTTCTCAGGTGTTTCCTATAGCCTAGCTACCATTTCTACTAGTATTATATTCAATTTGGATTCAATCACATACAAAAAACTACCAATCATTAACCTATATAGGGTTTGGTTTGTTGGACTAGATTCATCATCATTGCCTAATTTACACCTAGTAATCATAACTATAAAATACCACTTTGCAATCTTCCATCTTAAACTTACTCAACATCTCTTTTATATACCTAAAATAAGATATGAATATACCCTCATCTAATTGAGAAATATATAAACCAAGAAAGAAAGAGAGCTCACCAAGTAATGAAATCTCAAACTCTTCATGCATGGAATCCTACAATTCTTTGCACTTTGCATCACTACTACATCCAAAGGTAATGCCATCCATATAAATAACAACAATATCCAACTTATCACCTTTTAAGTGCACTAGCTCTCTTGAAACCTTTCAATTATATGTATCTATCAAATATAAAATACCATGCTCTATATGCTTGCTCGATTCCATAAAAATCCTTATTTAGCATGAAAACAAAATATATCTTGTCTAAATAACAAAACCCTTTCAATTGTTAAATATAAACTTCCTCTTCTAACTCTCCATTCATAAATAAATAATTTATATCCATATGATATACATTGAAATTATTGAATGCAAGTAATGCTAGAAAAAATTGGATGGCCTCTAACCTTTCTACTAGAACAAATGTCTTCTCAATATCAACTTTTTCAATTTAAGCATATTATTTGCATAATAGTTTGGCCTTATTGTGGATCACTTTCCATCTTCATTCATTTTTTTTTAAAGACCCATTTGGTACCTATAACATTCTAGTCTTTAGGTCTTGGAACCAACTCCCAAGATTTATAATTCAGAATTTGAGACAGTTCTTCCTGCATATCTATTAACCAGCCCTTTTCTTTTCTTTCCTCTATATAGGTACTTGGTTCAATTTATAATAGTAAAAGAAAATGTATTTATTTCATGCGGTTTCTCCATTCTTCTCTAGGTTCAAACTACATTCTACTTATCTACTATGATTTGATCTTTGGAATGATTCTATTGATTATCTTTAGCTGTAGTCTTTGTAATTGTATCCTCTGACTCACTTTGAACATGTACCTTCATCTCCAGTTGAAACTAAATAATCAATGTCACATTCATCTACAACATCAATTGAATATATTGTATCATCAATACTTATAATGACACTTTCCACAACTCTACTCAACCTTTACTTATAACATCTATATGCCTTGCTTGTCATAGAATTTTCAAGAAAAATACCTTCACCAGAATTGGAATCAAACTTACCCAATTCATCCCTCTTGATATATAACTTGCTTCCAAATATTCTAATATGTCTAATTGAATTTGTTCTTCCTTCCTAAATCTCATATGGTTTCTTGGTGGTCCTTGGTTTTATTTGAGCTCTCTTCAAAATACATGTTGTTGCCTAAAAAACTTTTCTCCTATACATATATGATTATTTTTCTTCACTCAACATTGTTCTTGGCATCTCCTGTATAGTCTACTTCTTTCTCTCTACCACTCTATTTCCCAAGGAGTCATATGAGTTGATTATTTTCTCTAGATCCCATGCATGTTAAAGAATTATTCATTTCCATTAGAGGTAAATAATATGCCTCTATTTGATCTTAAGCACTTGATTGTTCTTTTGGTTTCATTTTCAACCATTGTCTTAAATGCTTCAAAAAATATTCCAATTTCTCTTTTAGAAACTTAATCCAAGTCATCCTAGAATTATCATCAATAAGCATCATATAATACTTATCACCTTGTAGACGCTTTGTTTTCATTAGTCCACATATATATGTATGAGTAAAATCTAATTGCTTTCTACTAGAATAATATTTGGTAGTAAATAAAGTCTTCAAAATCCAACTTTCATCTAGTTTCTGTTGTGACATGGTTTGAACCTAGTATTGGAGGATTCTTGATCTTAGGAATGTCTCATACCACAATTTTTGGGCTAATCCTCACTAGATGATAAAATTTAATATGTCCCAACCTTTCATGGCAAATTCCACTATCATCCCTTTGTATAGGAAAGTAGTTCTTCCCATTAAATTCACTGAGAGTATACACATCATTGTTAGTCTTTCTTCCTTCCACAACTAACTCACTAATATTAGTTCTTATGATTTCACAACCCTTTGCATTGAATGACAGATTGTATCTTTTATCACACATTTGACTCACACTTAGAAGGTTTTGTTTCAATTCATCTACATACATGACATCATCATTTTTTTCTTTCCACTATCAAGACTCAAAGAATCCTTATTTATAATCTTATAAATAGAGTTGTTACCAAGAGTCACATCTTCTCCATCAAACTTCTTCAAGTCCATAAACTCTCTTTTATCCCTAGTCATGTGACTTTAACATATGTTATCAATGATCCATAGGTTCTTCTCTTTCTAGAAGCATGTAGTCTAGTCCGAGCCACCATGGATTTCTCTATTCTTTGTTCTTATAGTTTCTTCTTCCAAACATTTCTAGTTTAACTACTCTAAATTACTGAATTATTTCCTTTTACGTTCAACATGGGAAGACTCACCAAATTGCTTCTATATTTTTTTGCAATATGCCAAAAATGTTGCACCGATGACAAATAATATTGAAATTAAAATATGGTGTAAAAGTATTTATAGTGACAAATTTATTTCTTCTTGCATTCAAACTTTTCGACAATTTACATCCTTGAGACCAAATTTATTACAATTAGAACAATAAGAAAAAAAGAATATTTATAATTGGGAATACTTAAGGAATCCAAAGAGAACATGAAAGTTAAAATTAATATTAAAAGATAAGTGTAGAGATTTATGAGAGATTGAGAGTGGATGTGACAGCCAATACTCAAGAGAGAGAAAGACCAAGAAGCAAAATTTTGTATATAAAATGAGGAGTATGCAAGAGAAAGTTACAGATAAGCTACTTAGATTCATATTGATCTATTTTAATTTACATGAGAAGGTGATAAGTGGAAAAGTAGTTATTTGCAACCAATAAATAAAAAATCATAAGACATTAGAGTGATGAAAGAATTTTCATGAAATGGATTACTATCCAAATAATTTATGCTAGAAAAATATTAGATACCAGATGAAAATAATGGTAATAACATAAAAAAGTGGTCCAAATAAGAAAATTGAGAAGGAGAAAGTGGAATCAATTGTAGAATGCAATCATATTAAAAACCAATCCAAGGAAAATTTAAATAAGTATATATGCATCTGTATTACATAAAAGAACAAACAAAGTTGTTTGGATAAGTTTTGTTTATTTCCTTTTCAATTCCGATAAAATATTAAAACTTGATTGATTATTGCAACTTGCAAAAGATTGCTCCCATTTAAAAATATTTGGTGGTAGGTGAAGATAATACTGAGACGCAACACAATGTAGCTTTCATACAAGTTGCTCTAATAAGTGAGTTTTTAAATCCATAAATGGTTCATGACAGTTGCCACTATAATCAATGGTTTCAAAACGCAAGAGGAAGGGAGAGTCTGTAGGTTTAAATGAAACCTTCTCTTCTAGATTGAAAGAGCTAGAAAACAAGGGTTCATTTAAACATGCAGACTCTACATATATCCATGATGCCTTATTTTCATGATTAACTGTTATATTTACGTGATTTATAGACAACTTTATTTCACAAATCTATAATGCTAAAAATATTTTTTAAAAAAAATTATGTACATGCAATAGTAAACCAAATAAATATTATTATTCTACTCAAAACAAGTGCAACAGTCAATGGGCTCTTGGTCTAGTGGTGAAGCTGAATGGCTCCAAATGAGACCACCAGGGATCAAGACTTACTGAGTGCAAGGCTCTGACATCATAAGGGATGAGGTCGACATCGTGCCTAGGGCGAATTTGGCGGAATGGATGCCCCTTAGTCCTTGGCTCTTAGCTGAAGAGGTTCAGCCTAATGGCTCGTGCCCCTCGTGCCCCCATTTTGAGTGGCAAAAAATACTTTGTGAAGGCCCTTGCTGGGCTGGGAGCTCGTAGGCTTCATGCCCTTGCTCCAAAAAAAAAAAACAAGTGGAATAATAATAAATAATAAAATATTTATAAAAATGTGAAATATTGTACAAAAACCAGCCTTTGTTGCATCAAGGGTATGTGGTTGTACCTATGGGTTGATGGATGTGAGATTTATTTCCAAGAACAAAAGGGTTGCATGAGAGGTGACTAATAAATTAACTTGGGTTGAAGATAATTAGTAGAACTTTTGTCCAACAAATAAATAGGTAGGATGCACTTGAAAGATAAATGGATCACATTCGTTGAGAGCCATGGAGAGATGAGAGGAGGATGAGTGTCCTCATGTTGTTGGAGGAGATGGTGGAAGAGGGATCAAGGGGATAATCAATAGTGGAGATTCTACTTGGAGGAAGTGGATGAATGAGATGGATGTCATACTTTAGAGTACCCTTAGATAAATTTCAAATAAGATTAGGGGTATGAACAATAATTTTACTCATGTGAGTTCGTACCAAGGCCATGTCACATATACACTAGTCCTTGTCTTATGTATAAAAGGTGCATAACTTTGTACACATGTGAGGAATGCAAAGTATTTAACCAAGGTTAGGGATGTACATGTTAGTAATTAAGGAGTTACTAGGATTAGCACACTTAATGGAGTGTGGAAAATAGGAACTAAATAAATAAATTATTTATTCAACCATTTGGGATGAGAGTGGTGGAGCTTAGGTAACTAAATAATTAGATTTAGTTACTTGATGTGGATAATAGAGAGAATAGCATTATGTGATTTAGGATACAAATATGAGTTAATAATGTTGAATAGTGATTTTATTAATTAAATTATAAAATATCATTTATTTAATAAGGGGGTCAAAATTGAATAATTAGGTTTGTATTCAATTAATTGTGAAATAAATAGTTAAGAAATGACGAGGTATCAATTTTTGGTGTCTACACATATAATGTAATAATTGTTAGATAATGTGTGACATTAACTTCGCAATCCTTTGTCAGTCACATGTCTTCATGTTCCTTGAAAATTGTTCTTGAGGATATGAGAGGAAGAACATTTAATATCTATATTATCTGACAAATTGTAATTGTATCTTTAAGAGGCAAACATGTGTTGTTGATGAAAATAAGCCAAAATGGGGAAAGATGCCTTCTAGGCATCAATTTTGGGGAATGTGAAGAGTAATTGTTTGTAATGCCCATACCCTAGTCGGACTTTTAAAACCCGTTTAACCTTGATTGACTTCCTATGTGGCATTCTTGAATGATAGATTAACCGATATGCAATGTGTAGTTTAGATAATATAAATAAATTGTGCATACTTATTATTGTGCTTTTGCATCGATTTTCGTGTAAATGTAGTTGTTTCCTAACCCTTGAGATAAATATTGAGCTAACGCCTTCATTGAATATGTATTTGTATATGCATGCTTGTATGAATTCATGAGTGCAGGAGATTGTAGTTTCAACACCGCTTAGGGCAAGGTTTATCCCCTTTGGAATTTGCAAGGTTGAGTATGCTCCTTCATCTTTTGAATTCGGATTTAGTGGTCATATAACTCTCGTCCTTGCCTTAGCCATGGTTAGGTGAGCATTGTGTGTGGATTCGTGGGACTTGCCTTTCATTGGGATGCGTGTCGAGAGATTTGGAGGACTTCCTCGATTTGCATGCCTTGCGCGAGGTAAGTGAGGTATGTTATCCTAAGTATTAAATTTAAAATTATGATTAAACGTACACATTAGAGATATAGAAATTTAAATAGGAAGTTCCTTTTATACGATTAATCAGTAATTAAAGAGATTTGCTTTAAATTATGATTGTAGCTAGCTTAAGGTATTTAACTAGGGTTAGTGTACTCATTTACGCATTTGTAACATTTACGCATATGTAGTTGAGAAATTTGAATAAACAAGACTCTTGCATTAGATTAGTCATTTATTTAAAAATGTCGCTTTATTATGTTATAGCGAGTTAATTTAATAGCTAATTTTAAACTAACGAATTTATTGAGTTATGCATTTTAGAAAGGGAAAAATTTTAGAGTCATTGGAGAGATAGAATTAAATTACTCATTTTCGCATTTTTGGAAGAAAAGGGGTAAATTATTATTATTTAAATGAAATTATTTTCTCTTTACTTGTAAAGTCGACATAATATAAAAGTTTGACTTTTAGAAAATTTAAAATTTAATTAAAACGCCCTACCCGAGAAATAGTTCCAAAGTGTAAATGTAGGCCCAAATCGCTATTGAGAAATTAAAATTTAGAACTCAATAAAGAAATAGAAGCATTATAATTTTAATAAGGAAAACAAATAAGATGTAAGAGAGAATGGAAATGAATGACTTCCATTTGGGATTTTCAATCATTTTATTTTTAAAAATAAATACCTAATTTCGAAATTGAAATTAGGGCAAAAATTAGGGTTTCTTTTTAATCTTGTTTGGTAAGCATTTTGGGGGCTTCTTGGCTTTTTGGGGTTTTTTTTGGAAAAAAATGGTTCTTGCAAGGGAGATTGGGGATTTTGGAGAAGGATGAGGAAAGAGAGCAGCTGATTTGGGAGCTCATCTTCATCAAAATCTCTTCCTGGAAAGCGTTTGGAGGTAAGAAATTTTAATCTACCCTTTTTGTTGCATGAGTGTTCTCTTTTAGTTTTAGTTTTCAGTTTGGTTGTTCTTGGATTTAAGAGTGGCCATGGTTTTTGGGATATTTTGAGAAAGAGAAAATCTTCTCCATTCTTAGTTTAAACATTCTGGAAATTCATTTTATGGCTGTTAAAAAATGGGTATGGGGTTTTTACATTCTTTTTTTTGTCAATCATTTTGGTTTATTTCAAAATTTTGTTACAAAAAAAAAAAAAGAACTGGCTGTGACTGTGTTTGTTTTCAAAATAAAGAGAGAGGGTTTGCTAGAAAATATTGCAAGGTAGTGTTTTCAAATTGTGTGATTGTCGAGTCATGTATCCTTTTGAAATTCTTACATATATTGTTTTTTTTAAAAAAATATATATATATATATATATATTTATTCAGAAAATTTTTGAACTGGCAGTTCTGAGACTGGGTCTGGTTTGTTCTTTTTACCAGACGATTCTTTTTTAGTTAAAATAAAATTATAATGAAAAAAAAAATGTAAAAAAAAAATTATATTGTTTGCCCCCCCCCCCAACGCTGGGAGGAGGCTTTGCTACCACGATAGCCACTGCTACCAGTTGGTAGCAGCGCTACCACTGGTAGAACTGCTACCAAATGGTAGCAGCACTACCAAGGGTAGCGCCTGCTACCATTTGGTAGCAGTGCTACCAATGGTAGCGTGGCTACCATGGGGGCCCACATGGGAGTCCACGTGGGTAACCCCATTCCAACCCTTTTTTAAAAAAAAATTTAATTTTCTTTTTATTTATTGCGTTGAATAACATAAAATAAACAAAAGATAAATCAAAAAAAAAAAGAAACAACAACAAAATAAGTTATTGTTATGGTAGTCGATGAAAGAAAAGTAATAAATTAATGAATTTTTAAATAAGGTTATTAATTACTTAAATTACTCTGATACTTCTTTGTTTATTTTATGTAATTAAGTTGAGTATTTATATTTGAGAAATTAGAATTTGGATATTTAGAAAACCCATATAGTAATACAATTTTGGCTGCACACTGATCTGTCCAAATGGCATTAGTAATTGTTAACTATAAATTATGGTTAAAACGTGGGGGTTATTTCTAATTTGGCTAGTAATGATTGGGTTGCCTGTATACTCGTTTATATTTACGCAAAGAATCATAGATCATTGGGGGGTGTCTTCTTTTCATTTCAAAGGTCCCTTTTATAGTATATTCTCCTTGATTTGGGTGCCAGTGTATAGTTCCAGACCAACATGTTAGTGATGTGTATCTAAGGATTAAGTAAAATACCCGAATGAGAAATGCTTACATTTATGTGAACTTAGTTGGAAAACTTATAGAGTTGTATTTACTGATGGAAATTGTCATTTGAGGTTGGCTGTGATCGCCTAAAAGGCAAGATTGTAAAGACATGTAATTATGTAACCTTAACTATATATAATACCAAAGGGGTCTTGCAGTTGAGCAGACCCGGAGATGTAGCCCATCCGGGGTGAACTCCGAGATCATATTCTGTGTCATGCGATGCTTATATCGTACCTTGTTTTATGTTTTAAATTATCTTGAATGGTTGTATTCCTGCAAGTGTATGTGGAAATTTAATGATTTCAAATTTAAGTGCATAACATTATTCATATGGATAAACGTAGTTGTTTAAGTTATTAAATGTTGTGAATTATGAATATGGCATGGTATTTAAATATTGGAATTAAAGTGTGGGAAAAAGTAAATTGGTAATGTTAATTTGAAATGTAATAGTGGAAGAAATTTAATTAGAAATTACTTTATTGGATTAACTTGATATTGAGCATAACAATGGAATGAATGTAAAAAGGAAATAAAGTTAAAATTCACGTCACAATTCTTAGATAAAAAAACTAAAGAATGAACATCATAGAAATATCTATCCTTTACCTTAGTAAACGAATCTCGCCATGTCAGTTATGTTTCATTACATTGAATGAATTTGATAAGTTAATTCACGTTTAAATTTTAACAATAATCCTCATCAGATTAATTTGATAATTCGTGAGGACTCAACTAGGCATCCATGTTGTATAATGGATGAATATACTTAGTAATTCATGTTGTAATTATAAATCAATAATCCTCACTAGTTTAACTTTATAATAGTGTGAACTCAAATAGATATCCATATTTTAATCCTTATAAAAGGAATCCCTCGTGATTGCTAAAATAAATCTAAAATGGAAAAGTAATTGATTTGTTGTTCAAACATTAAATGCTAGTAAAAGTATCTCTCTTATTTTAAGATCATTTAACAAGAAGAGAACAAAACAAGATATATGCAAAAAAGATAATTGTATTTTAATCCGAATAGAAGGACGTCATTATGATCTTATCTCTCTAATCTTGAAATGACAAATGTCATCTAGTTAACGATTCTTTAAATTGAAGGATGCTCTCGTGTGTTCTAATGTAGACCCATCTTAATGAAAATTAGCCCATTTACTTGCATTATTAAAACTTCAGATGTATCATATGGCTACTCATATTTTACCTTTCATAAAATAACTTCAACTCATTAGTAGGCTACGCATGATAACAAATGAAGAGAGCTCACTCTACTCATGGAAGTTTAATCCGAAAGAAACAAATTTATCTTATTAACCATACTGTTTAATATTTTAAAAGAGGTATCAAATGTGGGTGAATATTTCAAGATCAAATGAAGGAATCCTCGTTATATTAAACGTAGTTTAACCCTAACGAATGAATCTCATTAAGCAGATTTATAGCATTAAAGGATGCTGTCAAGTGCGGATGGTTATTTCTAGAACTCTAATGAATGAACTTTGTTATACTTAAAACGCTTGAACCTATTTGGAGACCTCCTAATGAAATTACGAATCAAAGTGTATTAATTAAATAACCTATCAAGGGCCTACTAACCACCCAAAGTAAATGATCGATTCCTAAGATTAGAAGATGCCAAACCATTGAACACATCTATAATCAAGATCTATGCGTTATCTCGTAATTAAGTTATCCAGTTTAATGGATCTAATGACGCAAGTTGAGTTAGGTGTAAGGTTGTGTAATCGCGTTAGGAAACTCCTTAGGATTCGCTGAGCCTTCCGCTGTGATATCTACGTTGACAGATAATCTCCATTGTATTTTAATGTCGTGTCTAATAATGAATTGAGTTAACTTCAATTTATCTTAATATTGTAACCTTTTCATTAACACTCTTAATTATTATTAATATAAAAAAAAAAATTTACACTCTATTTGAGTGTTTTTAATTTAAACCCTTAGGGGTTTCCTGGCGGGGCATTACATTTGGTATCAGAGCCCATGTTGCAACACTGGGATCTCTGGTTTCACTTGTGCTCTTAGTTGGTGTGTGTGTGTCTATCTTATGTTGTATGCTTGTCCACCTTGATGTGAGAGTGTGATTTAACAAACCCGATTTGTGTGTAACATGTGTGTTCACACTTTGTTTTCACCTTATTGATGTGGGTGTTTTGGAAATAATTATGGGTGTTTTGTCTACCTATTGAGGTTTTGGTCTATGACTTCTCTTCTTTGAAAAGGATTCGTATGTACCTTCATTCTTGCTTTGTTTTACCTTTTGACTAATCTATCTAAGTTGGTTGTTAATGTCTTGAACCTAAAAGAACGAAATGTGTTTGTTTGTGGTTTTGGCTCTATCTTCATGATTGTCCACTTGAAAGACTAGTATGACAAATGTTAATGCTTATCATGTAGTACATTGAGTGATTATGACTCACCTTCTTTTCTCTTTCTCTAAGTAAATTAAAATGAATTGATATGTGTAGCTACCTCTTAGTTAAGTTTTCTAATTGTAAGAGAAAGGATGATATTTCTTGAGCTTTGTGTGAGCTTCATAACGTTTTTGTGCTTTAGATTGTGGAAAGGATTGATTTAGGAGTTAATTTTTGGTTAATGATAGAAAATTGTATGGTTGCATTAAAGGGTGCTCCAGGTGCTTGGTAGGAGTAATATAATCAAATTTCATCTTAAGTAAGGTGCTTTAAATGCGTATGGTTGATTTTGTGCAAATTGCTTGATGTGAAAGGAAAACCAAAAGAGGACATACTGTAGTAGCTTCAAGAGTAAATTGATGTGCTTCTCAAAAGATTGTTTTATGTGCTTATTCAATTAGTGTGATTAGGACCTATTAAATGACGCACCATTTAACTTGCTCTGGATTTAGAAAATTGCCTTATTATGTTTCAAAAGGAGTAAATAAAAGACTTGTGGAAATTGTATGCACTAAATGTGTAAAATCTAGTAGATAGCTCTTTATTTACCTCCTTATCATATTATGAAGTTTCAATGTTAAATTTGAGGTATTATTGTATTGTAACGTATTACGAATAGTGATTGTGCTCTAGAAGACTTGTATTACAAAAAGAAAATTTGGTCATTTTGAATTCTTGTCCGGAAAACTAGAAACATTATAGTGCAACAATAAAGATTAGAAATGTCATGATAGAATGTTTTGGCACTTTCCTAAAAGATAGCAAAATGAAAACCGTGCACTCAAATGATAAACTTATATCCGAGCATAGGGTGTGATTTTGAAATTCTTGTGTATTCGTAGGAAATAGTTGATTTTCCAACTCTCTTCCTCCTCTCGTTTAAAATATAGGAATTGTTGTTTTTGAAACACTATTTAGAAGGCAGTGATGTAAGAAGAAGTTTTGCTATAATGCATGTGAAATTTTATGTTGCTTTGGGCTTCTAATTGAAAGGGGAAGGTTTTTCATCTTGAAAAGGGAAATTGCTTAGTTAATAATGTGAATGAAAATGCTTAGGGAAGAATGAGAAAGATATTAGAATGATGTTACCTCGTTGTGTAAATTTGAATTGTTGAAAATTTCAGAATGTGGATCTAGAGTAAACTTTGTTTGGTGGTTCATGTGTAAATCATAATTAAAATTTCCCTTAAGTATATGTTAGTATAATGTAAAGTACTCCCCGTAAATGTGACTAAACCAGTAACAGTGCTATTCTTTGTGTGTTGTGGGAAAACCTGTACTTGCTTTGTGTGCCCATGGGATGGTGAAGAAATCAACCATGGGGAATATGTTTATTTATGAGTATGGGAAAAAAAACCAAAAAAAAAACCATACCTATCTATGTGATGTTGCTTGTTTGTTTCCCTTACTAAGTGCCAACCCACGGGTTGTTGATAAGTCAGTATGTGAAGGGGTAGTAGTAGAAGTCACCATTCCTCGAATAGTATGAACAGCGTACGAGTTATGTCGACGCGAAGCGACTCTAGCTTCCCTATTTTGAGGAAAAGTATGGTTTTGTAACGAAACTATAACATAGGTGTACTCAATACTTCCCCTTGTGATGAACCGAATTATGAGGTTCATGTGTGCCAGCCTTATTCCTATCCTTTATCTTGAGCATATAGATGACAGTTTTTGAGCATATTGTTGGATTCCATCGGAGCATTTGTTGCCTTGTCTTCATGAGAGGCGTGGTACTTTCTTACATATTGGAGCATTTGTTGCCTTGTCTTCATGAGAGGCGTGTTATTGTTCTACATAAGTTACCAACTGGCTAGTGTTGGTAGACTTATGGGTAGACCTTAGCCATGTATACCTCTGGCTTATGGCGAGTATCTTGAGAGGAACATCACTATATGGAGTGTGACCAGCACGTGCCTTATCCGCGGGGTACACTACCATGCGGGATACGTCCATTGCGTGCTTTGTCCGCTTGGAGTATTGCCATGCCGTGCTGAGACACGATGCGGGATGTAGTAGACATTTCCATGCGGTCTACGGCTATGTATTGGGTAGAGCCATGCCACGTGACGACGTGATGCGGGGTGATGCCGAGGTGCACACTGCCATGCCATGTGGATGTGTGACTTGGTCACACCACATGATGAGCTACTAGGGTAGCTAGACGATTGTTCCTTCCTTCCTCGTTGGTGGCTAGCTACTAGTCACGTAGTGATGTAATGTGCAATTATGATTTTCTTGTAATTATTTATTTATTTCCTTGTGGGCCAGCAATTTATTTTACCTTGACCTTGACAGTTTAGCCACGATCTTGCGATCTTGATTTTACTTGATTTGATGTTGCAAATCCGGAAATTATTTTCTTGTTTTATTGTTGGAATTGACAATTATTATCTTTAATCTATTGTACTTTAGTGGCTAAACCGGTTTATCCTTGTTGTTTTCGTATGCTGGTCTTGTGTTGTAATGTGAATTCCTCTCCAAGAACGTAGGAGATGGGCTTGGATGAGTGTATACGAGGAAGTAGACGCAAGGAACCTTGAGGA
The DNA here is from genome assembly GCF_030272615.1 of Cryptomeria japonica. Classification (NCBI taxonomy): domain Eukaryota; kingdom Viridiplantae; phylum Streptophyta; class Pinopsida; order Cupressales; family Cupressaceae; genus Cryptomeria; species Cryptomeria japonica. Next base: position 252,025,533 of record NC_081411.1, read on the forward strand.
TGGAGGTATGTGAGGCTGTGAAAATAGCTAAGATCCACTACCTACCTATGAGTGGTGACTATCTCTTGGAGGCTAAACACCTTACACAACAAGGGATATTCACGGGGGACTTGTATGGAAGGTGGCACCGCTATGGTGTACCCTAGCACCATCAAGCCCTTGAGTGAGATGATGGATATTTGTTGATCATGTATGTATTCTGAGAGCAGACATAGAGATGTGGATCATATATGTTACCTTTGACCGAGCATTAGACATGCTCACATGTGGCCTATTGTGTTGTGCAAACCAGTATTGTGGATGGATATTATGTGTAATCATGGATTAAATGGTATTAACTTGTCACTATGTTATGGGGCATAGTCATTGGAAAGGATCTTGTATGTCTGAAAAATGTAAACAATTGAGTTCTTATGTTGTTCTTATTTGTTGAGAAGTTAACTTGGCCCTGGAAATTGTTTTATGTAAAACTAGTTCTATGTGATAAAATCTTGTGAAAGAGAGGAATTGATGGAAGAAATTGACCTTGAGAGCCTGTTTTCTTGTCATGATTGATAAATGAGAAGGATAACTGTGTCTATATATTTTAAATTGTATTAAATTTGGAGAAGTAAAAAGGGAAAAGTCTCGTATCCTTGCTATGATTGAGTGTAAATTATAGAATATTTGAAGGTGTGAATGATGTTAGATGCATTTTTATTGATGAATAATGTTTTAAATTGTTGACAAAATAGTTGTTTGTGCAAATTGATAATTGTTAATTGAGTTTAAGGACCAATAAGTGTTGCAGGACTTCCGTTTAACTTTGCGACTTCCAGGAGTAAGTCGGAACCTAGGGGGGGAGAATGTAATGCCCATACCCTAGTCGGACTTTTAAAACCCGTTTAACCTTGATTGACTTCCTATGTGGCATTCTTGAATGATAGATTAACCGATATGCAATGTGTAGTTTAGATAATATAAATAAATTGTGCATACTTATTATTGTGCTTTTGCATCGATTTTCGTGTAAATGTAGTTGTTTCCTAACCCTTGAGATAAATCTTGAGCTAACGCCTTCATTGAATATGTATTTGTATATGCATGCTTGTATGAATTCATGAGTGCAGGAGATTGCAATTTCAAGACCGCTTAGGGCAAGGTTTATCCCCTTTGGAATTTGCAAGGTTGAGTATGCTCCTTCATCTTTTGAATTCGGATTTAGTGGTCATATAACTCTCGTCCTTGCCTTAGCCATGGTTAGGTGAGCATCGTGTGTGGATTCGTGGGACTTGCCTTTCATTGGGATGCGTGTCAAGAGATTTGGAGGACTTCCTCGATTTGCGTGCCTTGCGCGAGGTAAGTGAGGTATGTTATCCTAAGTATTAAATTTAAAATTATGATTAAACGTACACATTAGAGATATAGAAATTTAAATAGGAAGTTCCTTTTATACGATTAATCAGTAATTAAAGAGATTTGCTTTAAATTATGATTGTAGCTAGCTTAAGGTATTTAACTGGGGTTAGTGTACTCATTTACGCATTTGTAACATTTACGCATATGTAGTTGAGAAATTTGAATAAACAAGACTCTTGCATTAGATTAGTCATTTATTTAAAAATGTCGCTTTATTATGTTATAGTGAGTTAATTTAATAGCTAATTTTAAACTAACGAATTTATTGAGTTATGCATTTTAGAAAGGGAAAAATTTTAGAGTCATTGGAGAGATAGAATTAAATTACTCATTTTCGCATTTTTGGAAGAAAAGGGGTAAATTATTATTATTTAAATGAAATTATTTTCTCTTTACTTGTAAAGTCGACATAATATAAAAGTTTGACTTTTAGAAAATTTAAAATTTAATTAAAACGCCCTACCCGGTAAATAGTTCCAAAGTGTAAATGTAGGCCCAAATCGCTATTGAGAAATTAAAATTTAGAACTCAATAAAGAAATAGAAGCATTATAATTTTAATAAGGAAAACAAATAAGATGTAAGAGAGAATGGAAATGAATGACTTCCATTTGGGATTTTCAATCATTTTATTTTTAAACATAAATACCTAATTTCGAAATTGAAATTAGGGCAAAAATTAGGGTTTCTTTTTAATCTTGTTTGGTAAGCATTTTGGGGGCTTCTTGGCTTTTTGGGGTTTTTTTTGGAAAAACATGGTTCTTGCAAGGGAGATTGGGGATTTTGGAGAAGGATGAGGAAAGAGAGCAGCTGATTTGGGAGCTCATCTTCATCAAAATCTCTTCCTGGAAAGCGTTTGGAGGTAAGAAATTTTAATCTACCCTTTTTGTTGCATTAGTGTTCTCTTTTAGTTTTAGTTTTCAGTTTGGTTGTTCTTGGATTTAAGATTGGCCATGGTTTTTGGGATATTTTGAGAAAGAGAAAATCTTCTCCATTCTTAGTTTAAACATTCTGGAAATTCATTTTATGGCTGTTAAAAAATGGGTATGGGGTTTTTACATTCTTTTTTTTGTCAATCATTTTGGTTTATTTCAAAATTTTCTTACAAAAAAAAAAGAAGAACTGGCTGTGACTGTGTTTGTTCTCAAAATAAAGAGAGAGGGTTTGCTGGAAAATATTGCAAGGTAGTGTTTTCAAATTGTGTGATTGTTGAGTCATGTATCCTTTTGAAATTCTTACATATATTGTTTTTTTTTTTTAAAAAAATATATATATATATATTTATTCAGAAAATTTTTGAACTGGCAGTTCTGAGACTGGGTCTGGTTTGTTCTTTTTACCAGATGATTCTTTTTTAGTTAAAATAAAATTATAATGAAAAAAAAAAATGTAAAAAAAAAATTATATTGTTTGCCCCCCCCCCCCCATCGCTGGGAGGAGGCTTTGCTACCACGGTAGCCACTGCTACCAGTTGGTAGCAGCGCTACCACTGGTAGAACTGCTACCAAATGGTAGCAGCGCTACCAAGGGTAGCGCCTGCTACCATTTGGTAGCAGCGCTACCAATGGTAGTGTGGCTACCATTTGGTAGCAGCGCTACCAATGGTAGCGTGGCTACCATGGGGGCCCACGTGGGAGTCCACGTGGGTAACCCCATTCCAACCCTTTTTTTAAAAAAAATTTAATTTTCTTTTTATTTATTGCGTTGAATAAAATAAAATAAACAAAAGATAAATCAAAAAAAAAAAGAAACAACAACAAAATAAGTTATTGTTATGGTAGCCGATGAAAGAAAAGTAATAAATTAATGAATTTTTAAATAAGGTTATTAATTACTTAAATTACTCTGATACTTCTTTGTTTATTTTATGTAATTAAGTTGAGTATTTATATTTGAGAAATTAGAATTTGGATATTTAGAAAACCCATATAGTAATACAATTTTGGCTGCACACTGATCTGTGCAAATGGCATTAGTAATTGTTAACTATAAATTATGGTTAAAATGTGGGGGTTATTTCTAATTTGGCTAGTAATGATTGGGTTTCATGTATACTCGTTTATATTTATGCAAAGAATCATAGATCATTGGGGGGTGTCTTCTTTTCATTTCAAAGGTCCCTTTTATAGTATATTCTCCTTGATTTGGGTGCCAGTGTATAGTTCCAGACCAACATGTTAGTGATGTGTATCTAAGGATTAAGTAAAATACCCGAATGAGAAATGCTTACATTTATGTGAACTTAGTTGGGAAACTTGTAGAGTTGTATTTGCTGATGGAAATTGTCATTTGAGGTTGGCTGTGATCGCCTAAAAGGCAAGATTGTAAAGACATGTAATTATGTAACCTTAACTATATATAATACCAAAGGGGTCTTGCAGTTGAGTAGACCCGGAGATGTAGCCCATCCGGGGTGAACTCCGAGATCATATTCTGTGTCATGCGATGCTTATATCGTACCTTGTTTTATGTTTTAAATTATCTTGAATGGTTGTATTCCTGCAAGTGTATGTGGAAATTTAATGATTTCAAATTTAAGTGCATAACATTATTCATATGGATAAACGTAGTTGTTTAAGTTATTAAATGTTGTGAATTATGAATATGGCATGGTATTTAAATATTGGAATTAAAGTGTGGGAAAAAGTAAATTGGTAATGTTAATTTGAAATGTAATAGTGGAAGAAATTTAATTAGAAATTACTTTATTGGATTAACTTGATATTGAGCATAACAATGGAATGAATGTAAAAAGGAAATAAAGTTAAAATTCACGTCACAATTCTTAGATAAAAAAACTAAAGAATGAACATCATAGAAATATCTATCCTTTACCTTAGTAAACGAATCTCGCCATGTCAGTTATGTTTCATTACATTGAATGAATTTGATAAGTTAATTCACGTTTAAATTTTAACAATAATCCTCATCAGATTAATTTGATAAGTCGTGAGGACTCAACTAGGCATCCATGTTGTATAATGGATGAATATACTTAGTAATTCATGTTGTAATTATAAATCAATAATCCTCACTAGTTTAACTTTATAATAGTGTGAACTCAAATAGATATCCATATTTTAATCCTTATAAAAGGAATCCCTCGTGATTGCTAAAATAAATCTAAAATGGAAAAGTAATTGATTTGTTGTTCAAACATTAAATCCTAGTAAAAGTATCTCTCTCATTTTAAGATCATTTAACAAGAAGAGAACAAAACAAGATATATGCAAAAAAGATAATTGTATTTTAATCCGAATAGAAGGACGTCATTATGATCTTATCTCTCTAATCTTGAAATGACGAATGTCATCTAGTTAACGATTCTTTAAATTGAAGGATGCTCTCGTGTGTTCTAATGCAGACCCATCTTAATGAAAATTAGCCCATTTACTTGCATTATTAAAACTTCAAATGTATCATATGGCTACTCATATTTTACCTTTCATAAAAGAACTTCAACTCATTAGTAGGCTACGCATGATAACAAATGAAGAGACCTCACTCTACTCATGGAAGTTTAATCCGAAAGAAACAAATTTATCTTATTAACCATACTGTTTAATATTTTAAAAGAGGTATCAAATGTGGGTGAATATTTCAAGATCAAATGAAGGAATCCTTGTTATATTAAACGTAGTTTAACCCTAACGAATGAATCTCATTAAGCAGATTTATAGCATTAAAGGATGCTGTCAAGTGCGGATGGTTATTTCTAGAACTCTAATGAATGAACTTTGTTATACTTAAAACGCTTGAACCTATTTGGAGACCTCCTAATGAAATTACGAATCAAAGTGTATTAATTAAATAACCTATCAAGGTCCTACTAACCACCCAAAGTAAATGATCGATTCCTAAGATGAGAAGATGCCAAACCATTGAACACATCTATAATCAAGATCTATGCGTTATCTCGTAATTAAGTTATCTAGTTTAATGGATCTAATGACGCAAGTTGAGTTAGGTGTAAGGTTGTGTAATCGCGTTAGGAAACTCCTTAGGATTGGCTGAGCCTTCCGCTGTGATATCTACGTTGACAGATAATCTCCATTGTATTTTAATGTTGTGTCTAATAATGAATTGAGTTAACTTCAATTTATCTTAATATTGTAACCTTTTCATTAACACTCTTAATTATTATTAATATAAAAAAAAATATTTACACTCTATTTGAGTGTTTTTAATTTAAACCCTTAGGGGTTTCCTGGCAGGGCATTACATTGTTTAGGCATCCAAGTTTGTAATATCAAAGGTTGTTTGTTGGGTTATCCAAAGAGACAATGAAGTGTTACAAAGCATATAAGAAGTTATAGAATTGAGTGGATATGGTTTAGGTGCCAATGTTGGATCCATTTGAAATATATTGTTTAATTATCATGTCTATTGGTTGTCCCTTATCCTAGGAATGGCTTTATGTAAGTGGCTTGTTACATCTTATTACCACAATGGTTTATCCTCTCACAATTTTTTATTTGTTGTAGTCATAAAGTGGTAGTCTTATATTCGGTTTTTGTAGCTAATAAGGTGTTATTGAGGTAAATAGTAGTGAATAGTAGTGAAGATTAATTATATACTTTCCCTCATTTTTATATAGATGGATTTGGATATATTCCCAATCTCCTAACTGCAAACTCATCCCAATTAGTTAGCCAACAAAGAATATAAACAATAATATTGAATCACACCAAAATCTACAATTATGTATTTATAATAAATTTAAATTTGCATAAAATTCTATAGTTTTCTTTTGATAAGAGAAACCCAAATTTAAATACCAAAACTCAAATTGGCTGCAAGAAAATTATGTGCTCATTTTTCTTTATACACTTTCTCTTACAAATTTTTATATATCATACACTCAACTCCTCCAGTACTATCTCTTTCTATACATAATAAAAATATAAATTTTATACATCTATTTCATTCTCTCCTTAGAATCTAAACAATAAAAGCTTCATAAATTATTTATATGTTCCAAATTAGCTTTTGAACTCCTATGCATTAAATAGAATCTTCAAATTAATTTTGATGCACCAATTCATTTTATTCATCTTCCAAGTACCATTTTTCTTTCTTTGCTCCTCAAAATTACAACATAGTCTCATTTAAAATTTATATTCTGTACAAAACTTCAAAATAGATAGATTCATTTGATATCCTATACCCCTCTTTGTTCATCCATTGTAACACCTCTTTTTACACCTCCGCAATACTTTTTTTTGTTAGTAATTAGGATCTTAGGATTTTAATGATTATAAACAAAATATAAATGAAATTAAATGAGAACCATACATGCATGAATATACATATTACACAAGATATACAAGGGGAAAACTCTTTTGGGTAAAAAATCCTATAAAGAATCATTTTATCAAAACTCTTACATAATATAGTACATATAACAAAATAGACCTAAAATTGGTGATACTCCTCCACGTACTTCCACATGGCCAATAATACCTTATGTGTATAGTGATACAACTTAGTGTAAAGCTCCAAATTCATCCACCTCACAAATGGGAGGGAACCTCCTTAAATCTAGGAGGAAGGGTGGATTCACTAGTCACACCTTTTCAATGACCCCTATACATAAATAATTAATAATCTAATATTTATTAGATTATAATTATTTCAAATGGGATATTATTATAAATCATATATTATATAAATTTTTCTAACCTTACATTAGAATATTATATAAATTATATAAAGGTATGATCCCTATAAATTTTATAAAGGTTTGATCCCTAATACAACTTAAAACACTTTCTTTATACTATAGCATTACCTGTATTATTTGTGTATCCATTCTCATCTGTGTGCCCTCTTTAGAGGACTTTATGCTTCACTCACACACTTTTCCACTAGGTCAAATGCCCCCACAGATGTTGAACACTTGAGAAGACTCAGAGGGAGGGTGAAATAGTTTGGAACTTAAAAATCAATTATTAATAAATAAAATTAACTTAGCAATAACACATTAATCATCAACACATAAGAATCAACCATCAATAAATGAAAACCAGATTTACATGGAAAACACAAATCGGAAAAAAACCATAGTGAGAATCTAACTCACAATATGAATAAAAATTATGTTTACGATGTTTTAGGCTTACTGCAATGGAGCACCAAAACCTAAAGGACTTGCAGAACTAAGACACACAACCTTAGGAAAGATACAAAGATCACTTGCTCAATTAAATATCACTTCTTTAAGACAAGATACAAACTTCTACTAAAGGAATCACTATCAATCCATGACGAATGAAATAGCTATATTGAATTTGAGAAGGATTCTCCTAAACATGAAATTATCCTTGAAAAACTAAATCAAGCAACCAACATCACGGAAAAAATCTCTAATAATATTTACAATCCCAACACATTGTCTTGTACAATATATCAACTTTGAAGGTCTTCTCAAATTGACTTTCGCATCACCAGAAACTCAAATCTTCTTGTAGATCATTCACATACATTTCTTTACATAATTCACTTCTCATCAACACTAGAAATCATGCATATGCACAATTTAAATATGATATATAACATTGAAAACCTAATTAAGGGTTCACCAAAAATAGAATAAATAATATTACACAAAATAAGCCACCCGGACATAAAATACTTAAATCAGTCCACTCCAGGAGAAAGAGAGAACCAAAAAATATCACAATACAACCTTCCATGTTTTATCCAACAACCTACACATGCTAACACATATTTCAAAAGATCGCTACCAAATGTAACATGTAGACATAATCAACCAGTTGGCCATATAACCATTTTTGATACAACATACTCAATGTGGATATCCACATGCCATGGTGAGACCCAAAACAACATCTCAACACAACTTGTTGGAAAGAGATGTTGCAGGTATGATGAGATGTTGTCATTTATGGCAACTTATATCAGATTTGGTATCTGCAGCTCATGATGTGACCATTCCAGAATATTGTTTGAAGATTAGTGCGGCCTGGTAAAAATAGTCCATCCGATAGAGTGTTCAAGTTTTGGTTGGTGGATTATTTTGGTTAAGTATTTTTCTTTGTAGATTTTGGAGAAGGCTTATAGATGTGTAATATGTCTTATTCCTAGCTTGTGGCCTCCGGTGATGATTTTAGCATTAATTGGAAGATCCGGTAGACTGGTTATTGATAAGAATAGTGCATATCAGCTGTAACATGTGCAAATTCAGCTTGCGCATTTTGCAGATTGATTTTGGTGTTTTTTTGTATGTTTGAGGATGTGGGGCTAACATATGGGAACTGTGTGAACATTTTGTTTTGGTCCACCTATCCATTGGAGATGGATTAGAGCCAACTTATTTAAATGTTTCATCTTTTGTGACGTGTTCTTGAAGATGAAATGAAAGGGTTCTTAATTAGTGATGCAAATATATAAGAAAATTCTATTTGATCATTTTAATGCATGATTATGATATGAGAGATGGGTATGACCGATTGTGCGCAGATTCACATGCATGAGTATTAGAATTGTGCTCCAGATTGAAGCAAAATATCATAACAGAGTAGTATTGCAGAGTTGGGTAAGATATAGTATTCTCTGTCGAATGGGAACTATATACAGGCATTTGCTGATGCTAATTCATAGTTAAAACTTCATTGTAATATCTTACAAACATTTGTAAGGCAGTGAGCTCTAGTTAGTGTTCCTGAATGCTTGTGCATGACCTTTTGTAATATTCTTATACTACTAACAAAGTATAATAATATTGTGGGTTTGAATCCCACCGTGGTTTTTACCTTAACCGGGTTTCCACATAAAAAATCTTGGTGTTGTTATATTGATAATTATTATTTATGTTTTGAATCTATCTTTCTTTAAGTACTGCAAACGGATTGAGAATCGGTTAATGAATGTTGAAAATTGTAGAACACTGATTCACCCCCTAACCTCTCAGTGTTCATTGATTCGAACAATTGGTATCAGAGCCTAGTTCCTCAGAAGAAGCCTAACAACTTGAGGTAAATCTGGGAAGGTGAATCAATGGATTCCAGTGGTCTTAGACAACAACTACTTGTTGCACTTGATGATCTTGATCAGTCCAAAGCTAAAGTCCGTGAATTGAACATAAATCTCAAGGATGCTGAAAATTTTTATTCAAACATTAAAGGAACAACTAAGTAAGTCCAAGGAAAATAGAAAGGAGCTTATTGATCATCTTCAGAAGAAATAAAGTCAAAGCATTGATGAAGACGGCTTGAAGGAAAAGGTAGAATAATGTGACAGATTTGTTAGAGTTAATGCACTTCAGAGAAATGAAATGGAAGCCATTATGATGAAATTGACAAAGGAGATTGAAGAAAGAAAGAAGAATGAGGAAAAGCTTGCTCAATCCTTGAAAGAGGGTATGTGCACCAAGTTGTGGTACCAAAAGGGGGTCTTAAGATGCCACTTTTTTTCTGAAATCAGCAATGTCTAAACTTCAATGACAAATTGAAGATATTTACACTCCAAATTTGAAGGCGCAACAAGAAAAAGAATCACAGTGCTTCGAGTCTACTTTCTAAACTACTAATTTTATTTGAAAATGGTGGAGATTAAGGGATTCAAAAGGGGGGCCACAAAAAGTGGTCCTGTTTTTATGCAAAAAACATAACATAGCATCTGTTGTGGCCCCCCTAAAATGTTAACTTTTTAAAAAAAAATTTTAAATAGTTTCAGTGAGAAATTAGCTAACACCTTTTAGTTTATGCCAGATTTTTCAGATAATTTTTTAATGACTATATGATTTTTTACTAATTTTCAAAGTGGACACATCTTGATAAATAGAAATTTGAGCGTGCTCCCTCCTAAAATATTGGATAAATAATAAAAAATCAAAAATATTTTTTCTTAAATTGTGTATAATGGAGTCTAGTTTCTAAAAATATAAGTTTCTTCAAAATTCGATGAACGTGTAAAAAACTATACACAAAATAGTGCATGTTGGTTTTTGACCAAAAATGGACACACTAACAAAAGAAACTATAGATGATGCCTTAATGAAATCAAAATGCAAAACAAATTACATGCTTGGATAGCTAAGAGAGAGATTGAGGTTGCTATGGTTTTTTTTTTTAGTTTTATTGAAATACGTGCAAACCTGATGGAGAGCACGACCAAAAATATGTGAAATTTTTTAATCTTCTGATAAAAACATGTCTCGGGCTTGAAATGGTCGTCCAACCCTTTAGGTTGGATTCCCAAGTACAATTCAACCCAAAGGGTTGGTTATTTCCAATCCAAACCATTTGGCGAGTGCCAAATATGGTGCTCGCCCTATTTGGTGCTCAACAAATGTGAAAAGTCAATTTTTTGCATTTGGTGGGCGCCAAATTTGGCGCACGCCAAATGTTTTGCATTGTCCAATGTGAACGTTTTGTGAGTGTGTAGATTTTTCAATCTAGGCACAAGTTATATCCACCCTCAAAGGAGAATATATACATGAAATATAACATTTAAGTATAAGTCACATTTCAATATGTCTTTTTTATACTTTAAGTTATATTTCATGTATATATTGGCAGGATGTTTAAGAGTGGTTTCATCTCTATAAGACTTATAAGTAGATTCTAGTTTTAAGAGTATCATATAAAATTTCATACTTAGTCAAATTTCAATAATCATCATGCTCCTATTATCATACTTCAGCTATGTATCTCACTCTCTTTATCATCCCCAAACTCTAGACCTATCTCTATCCCTCTCTTGTCTCTCTCACTTCTCTCTCCCCTCTCTAGGTAAACCTGACTTCTCCACCTTCCGTTCCTTCCTTAACCCCATATCTATCCTTGACTCCCTCCCTCTCTCTTCTTCTCTCTCATTCTCTTCTTATTTCACTCCCCTCCCTCTCCATTCTCTTGGTCACTACCTATCCCTTCTATCTTCTCTCTCCCCATATCTAGGTCTCTTCCTCCCTCCTTATTCACCTCATTACCTCTCCCTCCCTATATTATTACCCACCTCTCTCTCCTCCTCTAGGTATCTCACCTAATTAATTGTCCACTCTCTAGTTCTCTCCCCCCATTTCCATATTTCTCTCCCTCTATTCTCTCTCTCCAAGCCCATCTATCTCCTCATTCCTTAGGTCTTTAAATCCCTCCATGCCGACCTCTCCATACATCCCCTCTTAGTCATCTCTTTTCTCTTCTATGTATTCCTTATCTCCATTAGCTAGGTTGTCACATCTCCCTCCTACTCTCTCTTCCCCTCTCTTTCAAATTTCTAGGTTTCTCCCTCATTCCCTCTCCACCTCTATACTTATCCATTAATGTCTCATTAGGCACCTATCTTTAAGCTCCTCTATCTATCTTTCCTCTATCTCTCCCATCTAGGTATTTAACCTCTCTCTCATGCTCTACATATCTCATCTCTCTATTTATCCCCTCCTTAGTTCACTCCCTTCCTCTCCACCTCTCTCTCTCCATCACCCCTTACCCATCTTCCTTTATGAACTCTCTCCTTCTCTTATCTCTCTTGTCGCCTCTTTATTTACCAAAAAATATAGACCTATTACTCCCCATTTCTTCTCTCTATTTCTTCTCTCTCCCCTCTGTAGGTCTCTCCTATACTCTCTCCCTCTCTCTCACCTTCCCTCCTTATCTCCATATCTATCCTTACCTCCCTCTATCTCTCTTCTCTTCTTATTGTTTCTCTCCATTCTCTCTATGTTCTCTTAATGAATACCTCTCCCTCCCAACCTCTCTTTCCATATTGATTTTTCTCCTTCCCTCCATCTTTACATATCTACATTTCCCTCTTTGTCTCTTAATCCCCTTGTATCTCCTTCACCTCTATCTTTCCACCCTAGGACTCTCACCTCTCTCTTCTTGGGCTCTAGATCTCTCACCTCTATATCTCTCTCATCTCTAATTCTTTCCTTTACACCTCCTTACCCATATTTCTCTCTTTGTGCACTTATCTCTCTTATTTTATTCTCTCTCTCCCTCACCTATCTACTCTTCCCTCTCTAGGTCTCTCAGCCACTCCCTACCCACCTCTCCCTTTCTTCGTACATCTCTCTTTCTCTTTATTCTTCCCTTTCCCCTCTTTTTTCTCCCTTCCCTGTATAGGATCTAGATAATAGGTTGTAGGATATATGGTTTATGGTATGGGGTACAAGATTGATGGAACATTGTTTATGGTAGATAGGGTTGAGGGTAGTGGTCTTATTGATACTCAAGATACCATATGACCCCTTAAGAGACCATATGACCACTTACGATACCATATGACCCCTCAGGACACCATATGACCCCTAACAACACCATATCATGTCCTAAGGGGTCATATGGTGTCGTTAAGGGTCATATGGTGTCCTAAGGGGTTATATGGTGTCGTTAGGGGTTATATGGTGTCATATGGTATTCTATGACCCCTTAGGACACCATATGACCCCTAAGGACACCATATGACCCCTTAGGAGGGGTCATATGGTGTTCTAGGGGGTCATAAAACACTATATGACCCCTTAGGACACCATATGACCCCTCCTAAGGGGTCATATGGTGTCCTAAGGGGTCATATGGTTTCCTAAGGTGTCATATGATGTCCTAAGGGGTCATATGGTGTTCTATGACCCGTTAGGACACCATATGACCCCACAGGACACCATATGACTCCTAATGACACCATATGGTGTCCTAAGGGGTCATATGGTGTCGTTAGAGGTTATATGGTGTTCTATGGGGTCATATAGTGTTCTATAACCCCTTAGGACACCATATGAGCCCTAACGACACCAAATGGTGTCCTAAGGGGTCAAATGGTGTCCTAAGTTGTCATGTGATTTCCTAAGGGGTCATATGGTGTCTAAAGGGGTCATATGGTGTTCTATGACCCCTTAGGACACCATATGACCCCATACAACACCATATGATCCCTAACAACACCATATAGTGTCCTAAGGGGTCATATGGTGTTCTATGACCCCTAATGACAACATATGGTGTTCTATGACCCCTTGGGACACCATATTACCCCTAAAAACACCATGTGGTGTCCTAAGGGGTCATATGGTGTTTTATATCCCCGTGGGACATCGTATGACCCCATACGACACGATATGACCCCTCACAAAACCATATGGTGTCCTAAGGGGTCATAGAACACTATATGACTCCCTAGGACATCATATGACCCCTAACAACATCAGATGACCCATAACAACATCAAATGACCCCTTAGGACATTAGGGCTCATATGGTGTACTAAGGTGTCATAGAACACCATATGACCCCTAACGACACCATATGACCCCTTAGGACATCATATGACCCCTCAGGACATCATATGACCCCTTAGGACATCATATGACCCCTAATGACACCATATGGTGTTGCTAGGGGTCATAAGGGGTTATATTGTGTCCTAATAGGTCATAGAATACCAAATGACCCCTTAGGACACAATATGACCCGTAACGAAACCATATGCTTCCTAACGATACGATATGACCCCTTTGGACACCATATGGTGGTCTTAGGGATCATATGGTGTCCTAAGGGGTCATAGAACACCATATGACCCCTAACAACACTATATGGTGTCGTTAAGAGTCATATGGTGTCCTAAGGGGTCATATGGCATTCTAATGGGTCATAGAATACAATATGACCCCTTAGGAAACCATATGACCCCTAACAACACCATATGACCCCTTATGACACCATATGACCCCCAACGACACCATATGGTGTTGTTAGGGGTCATATGGTGTCCTAAGGGGTCATATGGCATCCTAATGGGTCATGGAATACCATATGACCCTTTAGGACACCATATGACCCCTGAGACCATGATATGGTATCCTGAGGGGTCATATGGTGTTGTTAGGGGTCATATGGTGTCGTTAGGGGTCATATGGTGTCGTTAGGGGTCATATTGTGTCCTAAGGGGTCATATGGTGTCCTTAGGGGTAATATGGTGTCCTTAGGGGTCATATGGTGTTTTATGACCCCTTAAGACACCATATGACCCCTTAGGACATGTCATATGGTGTCGTTAGGGGTCATATGGTGTGATAAGGGGTCATATGGTATTCTATGACCCATTAGAATACCATATGACCACTAAAGACACCATATGGTGTCGTTATAGGTCATATGGTGTCCTAAGTGATCATACGGTATCCTAAGGGGTTATATGGTGTTCTATGACCCCTTAGGACACCATATCACCCCTTAGGACACCATATGACCTCTAAGGACACTATATGGTGTCGTAAGGGGTCATATGGTGTTGTTAGGGGTCATATGGTGCTCTATGACCCCTTAGGACACCATATGACCCTTAACGACACCCTATGGTGTCCTAAGGGGTCATATGATGTTGTTAGGGGTCATATGGTGTCCTAAGGAGTCATATGGTGTTTTATGACCCCTTAGGATACCATATGACCGCTTAGTACACCATATGGTGTCGTGAGGGGTCATATGGTGTTGTATGGGGACATATGGTGTCCTAAGGGGACATAGAACACCATATGACCCCTTAGGACACTATATGGTGTTTTTAGGGTCATATGATGTTCTGAGGGCTCATATGGTGTATTAAGGGGTTATAGAACACCATAAGACCCCTTTTAACATCCTAGTACATGACATGACCACTTGTGACACCATATGACCCTCAAGACACAATATGGTGTCATTAGGGGTCATATGTGGTGCAGGAGCACCTAGGACTTAGATCATCAATATGGTGTCCTAAGGGGTCATATGGTGTCCTAAGGGGTCATATGGTATTCTATGACTGATTAGGGCACAATATGACCTCTTAGGACACCATATGACCCCTTAGGACACCATATGACCCCTAATGACATCATATGGTATCGTTAGGGGTCATATGGTGTCATAAGGGGTCATATGGTATCATAAGGGGTCATAGAACACCATATGACCCCTTAGGACACTGTATGGTGTCGTTATGGGTCATATGGTGTCATTAGGGGTCATATGGTATCCTAAGGGGTTAAATGATGTCCTTAGGGGTCATAAAACACAAAATGACCCCTTAGGACACCGTATGACCCCTTGGGACACCATATGACACCTTAGGACACCATATGGTGTCGTTAGGGGTCATATGGTGTTCTAAGAGATCATATGGTATCCTAAAGGGTCATAGAACACCATATGACCCCTTAGGACACCATATAACCCCTTAGGACACCATATGACCCCTTAGCACACCATATGACTTTTAATGACACTATATGTTATCCTAAGAGGTCATATGGTGTCCTAAGATAGATAGTAATAGTTTACTATGGGGTCATATGGCCCACCATGCTCATGTACATACCTAGATGGGTTATATATAGATATAAGATACCTAGAGGGGGAGAGAGGCATGAGCGACCTAGATAGGGTGAGAGAGTGAGGGTTGAGATAGATGGAGGGGGATAGAGAGAGGTTGGTAATGAGATATGGATGGAGATGTAGAGAGGTGGAGAGGGAATGAGGGAGAAACCTAGAGAGGGGTAGAGAGGGTGCGATGGAAAACTGATGATGTAGATGGTAAAGAGAGAATAAGAATTGGAGAGGGAGATAGAGAGGGAGAAGGGAAGTAAAGAATGGAGATTCCTATAAATGGGAGGGAGGGATAAGAGGAGAGATGAAAAAATAAAGATAGAGAAGAGTATGAGGGGATTGAGGGAGAGGTAGACATGGAGGGACTACAAAATATAGGGAAGGAGAAGATAGAGAGGTGGTGGGAAAGAGAGAAGAGGAGGAGAGAGTTAAAAAATAAAGAGGGGTAAAGGGGAGGGAGATAGAGGGGAAGAGAGAGGGGACAAATAGATAGGTGAGAGAACTATATTGGGAAAGAGAGATGAGAGACCTAGATGACAAGAGAGAGGAATGAGATAGATAGAGGGGGGGAGAGAGAGGTGAGTAATGAGACATGATGCAGAGGTAGATAGTTTTGGAATTATAGACTCAGATGAGAATAGTTTATGTTGTCATTGATGGCAACCAACTGGTAACATGGTTCTCAGGTTACACCGATAGTAGACATCATCTACCGGCATCGGCAGTTACGACAAGTTTTCACACTAGCATCCAGTCTACACCAGCAATAGATTATAACAACACTCTAAGACAACTTGAAATAATATTATTTTGTATTGTAATTATATTTGTATAGCCGACATGATTTATTGTAAAGACTCATATATGTATGAGATCTTGTAAGTCATTTTGAAATGTAATTAGGTAATGTAAGGAAGTGATATATGAGATGTGATAGATTATGATAGTAAATGAACTTGTATATGCATTTTGATGTAATTATCATATGAGAAAATTAGAGGAGAGGGGAGCGAAGAAACCTTTATGGGAAAGGTATCAGACAAAGCTTAAATCGGTACTGAATCTAGCATTGCAGATGCTATTTTTGAGTAGTACATTGTTATTGGATTTAACCATCCAATTGTAGTCAGTGTGACTTTGTTTTGTATTGAGCAGTGATCTCTAGGCAGTTGGCCTTCCTACATGTGCATGCCCCTATTGTACAACTAATATTTATTCATATTGGCCAGTGAGTAAATATTGTGGGTCACAAATCCCACCGAGGTTTTTCCCCTACCAGGTTTCCTCGCCAAAAATATTTGTTTTATGGTGTGCATTGATGGTTATACTTTTGTTTCTCTTTACTGCATTATTATTTATTTACCGGTATATTAATTTGGGTTGTAAAGTTGCAAATAATTTTAAATCTTTCATCAACCGGTTAGACACTGATTCACCCCCCCCCCCCCCCCCCCTCTATTTCTTTAGGATTGTTCAAGTATCTAACAATTGGTATCAGAGCCTAGTCTTCTATTTGCAGAAGCGTAACAGCTTGAGGAAGATTCTAAAACCGGTACCGATGGAAAGTTTGAGACAACAATTGGAAGGAGATCTTGAAGATTTTGATGCAGAAAAAATGAAGAATATCAAACTGGAAGATGAACTTATAACTTCTCGGGAATTTATCAAAGCACTTCAAGATAACCTAGTTATAACAAAGAATAAGAGAAATGAATTACATGTGCAATTACAAAACCAAGATGATAAAGAAAAAGAAACTCTTAGAGATATTGAAAAGAAATTGAGACAAGAGAATAGTAACATGAAGAATGAGATGCAAGATTTAACCATGAGACTATGCAAGGATATTGAAGATAGAAAGAGGAATGAAGAAGATTTGGCCAGAAGACTTAATGAAAAATCAGATGAATCTCTAAGGCTCAGTTATGAAAATGATTTGCTTAAAACATATTTGATTCACATGCAACATGAGAAAGAAGAACTTATGAGACAAGTTAGCACCTTGGAAGGTGAATTGGTCACTGCAAATGAATACAAAGACAAATTCAAGAAGAGCTCAGACAAGCTTAATGATATGCTAAAAAGTCAGAAACCTGATGGAGAAACAACTGGACTTGGATCTGAACATGGAGAAAGTTTTGGGACTGCAAACAATCATGATCACAACTAACTAGTAAAGCAACCTAATGCTTATTAATTCAATGAAAAATGTTTTAATTGCAACAAATTTGGTCATAGAGAAAATTAGTGCAGATTTAGGAATAATCAGAATACAAACTCATCCACCTGTCAATGTTCCAAATGCAATAAAAATGGTCATAACTCTAACATTGTAGAATGAATGTGAAATGCTATGTTTGTGGTAGATTTGAACATTATCTAATCAATGTAGAACTCAAACCGGTCAAGGTTATGGAAAAGCTATTCAGAGAAACAATGTAACTTGTTATGCATGTAACAAGATTGGGCATATTGCAAAATTTTGTAGAAGCAAGAGTGTACCAGAAAACAATAAAGGATCTAATGACAAACGCAAAGAAAAGTTAAATGAAATCAAGAAAGAATTCACCAAACAATGGATTAGGAAGAGAGATTAGAGAAATGATGAATCTATCAGTGCACTGACAGAATAAGGCAATCCTGCACTGACAGGAGATTCTTCATCTAACTAAGGAATAATCCTTAGGGGTAAGGCAACTAATTGAAGATTATGCATTTACCCTCAGTAGGTGGTAAGAAGTTATAATTCTTCTTTACCAACAAATATGTGGAGTTTTCACATCACCGGTGAAGCATTTATTGTGGCTATAAGTTAAATTTTTTGGTTATAAAGGCACTGTAACCTCTCATTTCATCTCACCAAGCATTCAAGCATTCGAAGAGAGCGAAATTGAGCAAAGGCATCCCAAAGGCGAAGAAGCAAAGGTTTTTCAGAAGTATTCAAGGATTTCTCAGCTAAAAGGTATTTATTTGATGCATTGGCATCTTCATCCTCTGTTCCTAAATTCATTGCAAACCCTACCATTGTGGAGAACATAAAATGACCTAGACCCATTTTGAAGATAATTCCTAAGATAGCAAAACTAGATGACTCTATTGGTGCATTTTCAAAAATTCCAAAGGGAGTTGTATTTCCTAAAAGACCCTAAGGCATACATACTTTTCTACATTGAAAGTTTAGGGTCCGAAGATTTGAAGAATATGTTCATGAATGTTATCACTGACAAACATGGGATAGTCAAACCCGAACACAAGGTTATTGAGGATTTAGGGTTCATTGACATCCTTCATATGCCAGAATTTTCAAATGAAACCATCTGCTATGTTCTTAGCAGGGTTCACGGTGAATTTATGTGGTTAGACTCGATATTTAATATCACTAAGAAAGCTATAAGAGTTGTTATGGGTTTACCATCCACCAACACTAGGCCTGACAAGAAAAAGAAAATCCCAAACAAAAAAGTTATGAGCTTAATCGAAGCTACATTTGACAATCGGTCACTTAGGGTTAATGATATACCAGATAACAATGTTAAATTTGCAAGTATGGTCATCGGATATAAATTTGCTCATACTAACAGACTAAATTTTGTATCTAGTTCATGCATTCATATTTCTTATGAGATGATTGTGAATAGTGCTAAAATCAACATCTGTGAATGGTTAAAGGATGAATTGCTAGAGAATTTGAGCAAAATAAAAGGAGATAAGAAGGGAACCTTTAAATTTGGAAATCTGATTGTGTGTTTAATGATTTACTTCTCAAAGGAGATTTTCGGTATTGGACATAAAGATTTTTCCTATGATATTTCTATTGAAAAATAGATAAAGGAGGCAATTATCGGCATGGGATCTGATAGTGACAAACTAGTAAAAGAGTATTTCAAGAATTTTCAAGCTAAAATGAGACAAAGGGAAAGGATTCCCCATAGCATTGTTGATAAGTATGATAAATAAATATGATTTGTTATCAAAAGAGATGAAGTATGGATGGAGGAAGTTAGATCTACAACTATCTAGATTATAGAGATGGGCTATGAGGTGGATTCACACATCTTGGATTGATTTGCTAAAATACTCCTAGATGCTCCACCAGAACCAACATAGGAGATATTTGGAAATGCTGAAACAATTGAGAAAGGTGTTGAAGTTAAGAAGCAGAAGAAGATAAGAGAAAAGGTAATGAAAGATGCTTTGACATTTGTTGAAATTGTTAAGAAAGGCTTATTAAAACTAGATCCGATGAAAGGTGTTGCTAAACAAGAAAGAAAAATAGAAAAACAACCGATAGCACATATCTCTCCTGTGGCTACCTCATCTAATTCCGACAATGATAGGGAAGCTGAATTCAAAAGAGTGGAAAGAGAGAAAAGAAAACCTTCACCAACACCTACTCCATCTCCAAAAAAATCCAGGACACTCAGAAAGAAGCAACAGGCTGTAAGAGAGCCTAGTGATCAAAAGAAGATAGTTACTCCAAAGAACAAATCTGAACCAAAGCAACCGGATACTCTTTCACTGGAAGAGTTAGTCAATGAACTCACTCAAGATGGTAGTCTTAGTAATGTAAATAAATTTTATCATTCTTTTAAGAATTCAGACAAGGATGCTATAGAGGAAAGCATTATTTTGTATCTAGACATATATAAGAAGGTTCTTATTGAAGTTGTAGATGATCTACATAATGATTTGTACTTAAGATTAGAAGCAAAGAGAATGTTTGTTATGGAGTTAGACAAGAAATTGAAGGGATAAGCTCTATTAGCTATGCATCCTGTTAATTCCAAGTAGAAAATTGATGATCTAATATCTGAAGCCAATAGAACTATTTTTGTGAGTGGTCATTGGCAAGTTAGTCTTATGGTCAACAGAGTGAAAGAAATTGCAGATGAAATGGCTAATAAATGGGACACATTTTTTGTTGAGAAAGAGAAGAAAGAAGAGAAAGATAGACAAAAAATGGATGTCATTTACCCAAGTATATCAAAAAGATAAAGGAAAAGGGAAAATTGGCAGTAAACCTGATATCATGGTTAAGGATAACCTACTGACACCGGCATAGGACACTCCACCAATAACTTCAGAGGCAACGAATCAAATGGATAGTCATCCTGGAGAGGATAAGTCAGAGGAAGCAAAAGCAGATAATGTTGATCTAGAGTCTGACATTCTTTTTACCATGAATGTGGACACTCAAAATATCAATATTGTGTTGGATAAGGAAATTGCAGAGGTAAAGAAAGTTGAAGCTACAAATGATGTGATCTCTAAGTTACCGATAAACACTATTGACTCTCACCAGAATACTGAAATACCGGTAGAAGTAGAAACTGGTAAAGAAGCAGGGCAAGGACAAAATGTTTCTGAACCGGCAGGAAATGAAAATAAGAATGAAAACAAGAATGAGGATAAGAGTGAAAATAAGAAGGAAGAAAAAGTGGATAAAGAAGAGGTTAAGGATGGAAACAAGGAAGAAAAAGTGGTTAAGGTAACTATGAAGACATCTGGAGAAGAAAAGAAACCAATTGCAGAACTAAGCACTCTGCCTAGCACTTCTACCATGGATTATATACCAACAAATGTTACAGATGTACTTTTAGATTATATAAAGAAGATCACAAAATGAAATGCCTTAACATTTAAGGCTATTCATGATTCTTTACCAATTTTGTAGATGATTGCACTGGCGTGCAAAGTAGATCACATTGTTGGGTCTGTGAGTAAATTGGACACATTATCCAAATTCATTTCTTCTAATATTCAAACTGTGGATAAAATAAATGAAGAAAATGTTATGAAAAGAGTAAATACGGAGAAGGATAAATTATTTGGCGAGACAATTAAGGACTGTACTAGACAGATTGATTCTTTTTTACTGACACTAAATTCCACCATTTTGGAATAAAAAGAGTTGTACAGGGAAGCATGTAAACCACACCATCTAACTGAGGAAGATGACGAGGAAATAAGGAAGACACAAAAGGAAATTGATGATATAGCTGATAATATGATTGATTCTTTGGAACTTACTTCAGTTTTGGATCAGGAAATGGCAATTTATGAAGAGAAGATTGAGAAATTGGAAAGAGAGAAGGCAAGGCTAAGAATGAAAACCCTAGAGTTAAAGAACAAAAAAAGTCCTAGAATGGACAACATGTTAACACATCAGAATGCGCTATCTAAGGCATCTATTCAAGGAGAAAGATCACTGAAGCAATAGATGCATTATCTCACCAATATGATCTGACAGACAAAGACCATAATTTCTGACAGTAGTAAGTTTTTGGAAGGTCTTAACTTAGTTTTGGCAGACATTTTTCAGATTGTACATAACCGGTTATAGGTTTCTGGGTAAATTTTGAATTCTTTGATTCTTTTGACATCCTTTGTCATTGATGTCAAAGAGGGAGTTGTAATGTATGATAAAAATGTACAAAAGGAGATCATTTTCTTAGGGGAAGCACACTCAGTTTTTTGACTTCATTTTTGGATATCAGTTTTTGGATTTTTCTCATGAGTGTTGGCGTCAATGCCAAAGGGTGAGATTGTTGGCATTATACACTCAAAAGAGAATAGTTGATGTTTTCATTGATGGAAACCAACTGGTAACATGGTTCTAAGGTTACACCAACAACACACATCATCTAGCAACACTGACATCAAACATCATCTACCAGCACCGACAGTTACAACAAGTTTATTCACACCGGCATGCAGTCTACACCGACATCAAATTATACAGGCACTGTAACCCGACTTGAAATAATATTGTTTTGTATTGTTATTATATTTGTATAGCCAGCATGATGTAATGTAAAGACTCATATATGTATGAGATCTTGTAGGTCATTTTGAAATGTAATTAGCTAATGTAAGGAAGTGATATATGAGATGTGAGAGGTTATGATAGTAAATGAACTATATATGCATTTTGATGTAATTATCATATGAGCGAATAAGAGCAGAGCAGAGCGAAGCAAGGTTTATGGTAGAGGTATTAGACAGAGCTTAAACCGGTATTGAATCCATCATTGCAGATGCTATTTTGAGTAGTACATTGTTATTGGATTTAATCATCCAATTGTAGTCAGTGTGACTCTATTTTGTATTGAGCAGTGAGCTCTAGGTAGTTGGCCTTCCTTGATTTGTAGGCCCCTATTGTACAAGTAATATTTATTCATATTGGCCATTGAGTAAATATTGTGGGTCACAAATCCTACCGAGGTTTTTCCCCTACCGGGTTTCCTCGCCAAAAATATCTGTGTTATGGTGTGCATTGATGGTTATACTTTTGTTTCTCTTTAGTGCATTATTATTTATTTACTAGTATATTAATGTTGGTATACAATGAAGCGGAGACAATGTATGTTGTCATTAATGTCAATAGGTGAATCAGTATGAACTGGTATGAAGATTGGAAGTGGTTATGGTCAACCGGGATGGAGTGAACCGGTGTTGGGGTACACTAAGTGTGACGACCGGTTGGTAGTCTCTGTTCAACTCTAGGGTTTCTGGTTTAGCTTATGCGGTGCAACTGATGACATTCTATGATGAGTTAGTTAAGAGATAAGGATGAGATCGTGGTGCCATGTTAGTTATGTCCATGTGAAGAATTTATTTGAGGATGTTGCACGTGAAGATAGAATGCATTGAATATCTACCTCGGGAATGCACGATGTTCTGAGTGGTGTATAAAGTGCGCATGATGGGTTACTGATTTCTAGATGTGGTGAAGATCGCATGATGTAGAATGACTTGAGATCTGTTTTAGATCGCTTCGTTCTATGTAATGGATCTAATGGTCAAGATTGGACCACTTGTAATTGTAAACCTAAATTGTTTAGGGTTTATGCTACCGACCTAATTATTATCTATAAGGTCGATGATGTTTGTTATTGTTGTTGTTGGCAAATGATTTGTTTGTGTGTTGAGATACTTGCCAAACCAGAGTGTGGAACCTGCAGAGTGTGATTGTAGAGGAGAGGAGCTGAAAAGGATCTGCCTTAGCAAGTAGTGATGTTATCAGATTAGAGCTTTACCTGTTGACTTCTAACCATTTCAACATAAGGAAAATCCCTTGATCGAATAGCTTTAACATGTTTGTTACAAATACTTTAACTAGGTGACTCAAGTTCATTGAGTTCTTTAAATCCTCTAGTGAGGTAACCTTTAACAGGGTTCCAACCTTTAATAGGGTTTATAGCCATCCCTTAACTTGATCCCTAATAGGATCAATTCCTAACAGAATCTTATTGTAAAGTCTTTAACAAGACTAGGCTCCTAACAGAGCGGACTTCAAAAGAGTTTAAAACAAGCTTGTGGGTATTCATCCCCACCATGGTTTTTCCCATTTGGGTTTCCACATGAAAAATTTGTGTTATGGGTTGTGATTTTTCTTGTGATGGTTGAGTAGTTTTTTATTAAAGTTGAATATGCATGCAGTGCTAAATGATTGCGGTATTATTGATGCTACTGATGCATGACTATATTGGTAAAGTAGATATTAAGATCTGAGATCTCTTAAAGTATATTTGGTTAACTGGTTTAGATGTCTGAAGTATCTATGTTTAACCGGTATACCCTTGGTTAAGTTCAGTGGTGAAGACAACCGGTCAGCAATGTTTTAATATGATAAAGTGTTGAGAAAGTTTTTGTCTGTAGTGATTCACCCCCCTCTCTCAGTACCAATTAGGGTATTAGCTATTCATCATTATTCATCAATTGGTATCAGAGTGACTCTAGGTCCTCGGTGATATAAGCTTAACCACTTGAGGCAAAAGATCCTACTTTAATGATGAAGAGAGAAGGTCCTAAGTTCAATAGGGATAACTTCAAAATATGGAAGGATAGAATGAAGATTTATATCAAGAGTTTGGGTGCTCAACACTGGAGCTATGTTGAGAATGCCTATGTAATCCCCACTAGCACTCTAAGTGATGATAAGAAAAGAGAGATTCAAGAAAATGGGCAAGTCATGGAAGCCCTTATTAGCAGCCTGTCCGATATTGAGTTCATTGATGTACAAGATAAGGGAGCTCCTAAGGATGTATGGGACACACTGGAAACCATTTATAGTGGTGATGAACATGTCAAGCAGGCTAAGGAAGAAAGCCTTAGAGTAAAATTTGAAGACATGAGGATGGTTGAAGGTGAGACCATTCAGCAATACGACATAAGGATCAAGACTATGGTTGGAGATATCAAGAGCACTGGTGGAACAATTGACGATGCCACCATTATCAGTAAAGTTTTGAGATCATTGTTACCAGTCTATGCAATCAAGGTTGCTGCTATTCAGGAGTTAAGGTCTATTGGCAAGACAAAGGTATCTCTAGACTATCATTGCAAAGTTGACTGCATATGAATTGAATAGCTATGACGGTAGTGTTCAGAAGACAGAGTCAGCCTTTAGAGCATTTGTTTCCTCCGCACCAACCAGGAAAGGAAAAGAAGTCAGCACCAGTTATGAATTTATGCCAAGCAGAGATATGGATGATGAGGAGGTTCTGATGGAGTTTGAAGCTCTTCTTGCCAAGAGACTTCCAAAAGGCATCGGAAAATATAGAGGTAAGCTTCCTCTAAAATGTTTTTCTTGCAATAAGATAGGACATATAGTTGTTAACTGTCCTAATAATGACAATAAGGATAAACCGGAAAGGTTTAGAAAGTATAAAGGAGGAGGTAGGAGAAATTGTCTTGTTATAGTGGATGAAGGTGTTACCGATGAAGAATCTGAGGATGAAGAGAATGAGGACATAGTGTTTGTAGCTGTAAAGGAAGAGGTGTCTGATTAGAAAGCCCTTGTCTTTTGCATTGACAACTCTAATGAGTGGATCATTAATAGTGGGCATTCTCACCACATGACCGGCAATTGGAGAAAGTTTCTATCTCTAGAAGAATATGATGGAGGTGTTGTCCAGTTTGGCAATGATGCATCTTGCATGGTGAAAGGAAAAGAATCCATCTCACTGAATGGAAAGAGAACTGTGGCTGATGTCTATTGGGTGGAAGGCCTTAAACACAACCTTTTGAGTGTTGCTCAGCTGAACGACAAAGGACTCATTCTGGAGTTCAAAGGTGGAGTTTGCAGAATAATTGAAAGAGTGGTGAACTTATTGCCACCAATAAGCAGACCAGAGGAAACCTGTTTTAGCTGAATGCCAAGATGAGTCAGTGCCTAATGGAAAAATTTGATGACAGTTGGATATGGCATAAGAGACTTTTTCATATGAATTCTAATAATATTGTAAAGGTTATTAAGAGGATTGCCTTTGCTGAACAAACTAGAGAAATCTTTATGCAGAGAATGTCAACTTGGGAAGATGTCTTCCTCAACATTCAAAGGTAAGTCTTTTTAAGAAGAGAACCTACTTGATCTTGTGCACATCGATTTGTGTGGTCCAATGAAAACTAGAAGCATTCATGAAGATCGATATTTCATGATTCTTACTAATGACTACTCAAGAATGATGTGGGTCACATTCTTGAAAGACAAGTCTGAGACATTTGGAAAGTTCAAAGCCTTTAGAGCATTGGTGGAAAAGGAGAGCGGAAGAAGAATAAAATGCCTAAGAACTGATCAAGGAGGTGAATTCACTTTTGATGAATTTAATAAGTATTATGAAGAGAACAACATCAAGAGGCAGTTGTCTGCCCCAAGGACACCACAATAGAATGGCATAGCAGAAAATAATAACAGGACTGTAGTTGAAGTGACCATAACTATGTTGATCCAAGGAAAGGTTGCTCACACTTTTTGGAGAGAAGCGGTGAACACTGCAGTCTATACCATGAACTAGGCACTCATCAAGAAAAGTAAAGACAAAACCTCCTATGAGTACTAGAATAGGAGAACTCCTAATGTGAGTTATTTTAAAGTATTTGGCAGTAAGTGCTATATAAGGAGAGGTGAACATCTGAGTAAGTTTGATGCTAAATGTGATGAAGGAATATTTATGGGGTATTCCACTAAAAGCAAAGCTCTCAAATGCTACAACAATAGGACATAGAAAAGTGTTGAGAGTATCAATGTCAGGGTTGATGAATCTCCTGAGGAGCCTAAGGAAACCTACAGCAAGCAAGCAGAAGATGAATCAGGTGTAGCCTTCTAGGAAACGGTTAAGAAGGAAACAAGTTGCAAACACCAGAAATACCTCAGTGTTCCTATGCTGGTAGAAGCTGCAGTAGGTGAAGAAGAAGATGAAGTGGAAGAAGAAGAGGAAAAGCAAGAAGAACCAAATATGGTCATTCCTAGGTATGTGAAACTACATCATGATCTGAAGCAGATCATAGGAGATAAAGATGCGGGGATACTCACAAGGACAAAGGTGAAAGAAAACTCTTGCATGATTTCAAAATTTGAGCCTAAGACCACTAGAGAGGCACTTACCGATGAAGACTGGATAAAAGCAATGGAAGACGAGCTGGACTAGATAGAAAAGAATGCAACATGGTCCCTGTTACCCAGACCTGAACATAAGAATGTAATTAGTACCAAATGGGTCTTCAAAAATAAGCTGAATGAAGAAGGGGCAATAGTAACGAATAAGGAAAGACTTGTATGCAAGGGATATGCTAAAGAAGCGGGATAAGACTATGGAGAAACCTTTTCCCTAATGGCTAGACTGGAAGGTGTTTGAATGCTACTTGCATTTGCAGCATTCAAGAGATTCAAAGTATACAAGATGGATGTGAAGTCTGTATTCCTGAATGGAATCTTAGAAGAAGAAGTGTATATTGATAAACCAGATGGGTTTTCTTTGTTAGAGGATAGTAACATGGTGTGTAGATTACACAAGGCCCTGTATGGATTGAAACAAGCACCAAGGGCATGGTATGAACGGTTACACTCACATCTTGTGAAGATAGGATTTCAGAGAACAAGTGAGGACAATAACATCTACCTGAAATCTGAAGGTGATCAGATTCTGATCTATGAAGTATTTGTAGATGACATAATCTTCGGAGGAGATGATGAAATGAGCCATGTGTTTGCAGAAGAAATGTAGAAAGAGTTTGAGATGTCTTTGATTGGAGAGATAAAGTTCTTCATTGGTCTACATATTCAGCATACGAAGGAGGGTATCTTCATTACCCAGTCCATGTATATCAAAGAGGTATTAAAGACCTTTGGCATGGAGGAGAGAAAACCAGTTGGAACACTGATGGTGGCTGACTACAAACTAACAAAGGAGGATGACTTAGCGTTGGTGAATGAGGACTATTGGTCAATGATCGGTAAGCAGCACTATGTAGTGCACATCAGACTGGATATTGCTCGTGCAGTGGGCATAGTAGCCCATTTTTAGAAGAGTCCAAGAGAATCCCACTTGGTAGCAGTAAAGAGGATTCTTAGATATCTGAAAGGGATAGTTGACTATGGATTGTGGTATCCATATAATGGCGACTTTGGTCTCAAAGTGTTTACCGATGTAGATTGGGCAGGTAATGTGGATGACCGGAAAAGCATAACTGGTGGAGCGTTCTTCCTTGGTGGACAAGCAAGAAGAAGAGTTGTATTTCCCAATGTATAGCTGAAGCAAAGTATGTGGCAGCATTTATGAACTGCACTCAGGCAATCTGGATGAAGCATGTACTGAATCGCTTCAAAGTACCTATATCTGAATCGGTGAGTATTTTTTGTGATAATACTAGTGCAATCAATATTTCAAAAAATCTGATATTGCATGCTAGGACAAATAATATTGAGCTCAAGTATCATTTCTTGAGAGAAAAGGTTCAGAATAAAGAGGTTGTATTAGAATATGTTTCCAGTAAGGAGCAGTTAGCCGACATATTCACTAAGCCCTTACCAAAGACTACATTTACCTATTTGAGAGGTGAACTAGGGGTTCTACCCCTTCATGGAGTAAATTAGAAATGTGTGCTCCACATCAGTCAGGTACTACTGTGACAAATCTTACAAGATTGATGTGTTGAAGGATGCTACTCCATAAGGGGAGCAACATAGTGGAGCTTGGAAGCTTGTGCCTCCACTTTGGCATTGTTGTCAAAGGGGGAGAAGATATCAAGATGAGAAGATATCTGATGTATGGGGGATAAGATATCTGATGATGAAGACATATGGAAGAGTACACATTGATCAGTCCAGATGGTGGTGGTTGTGATCTTTGAACCAGTGTATGTCAACTGGTATATTTTATTAAGCATGGTGCAGATACTGAGCAATGATACACTTAGTATTGCCATCAATGTCAAAGGGGGAGATTGTTGGCATATGATGAAGTGATGATAATGTATGTTGTCATTGATGTTAACAAGTAAACCAGCATGAACTGGTATGAAGATTGGAAGTGGTTAATGTCAACCAGGATGGAGTGGACTAGTTTCGAGGCTCACTAAGTGTGACTACCAATTGGTAGTCTCTGTTCAAGTCTAGGGTTTTCGGTTTGGCTTATGCGGTGAAACCGATGACATTCTATGATGAGTTAGTTAAGAGATAAGGATGAGATCATGGTGCCATGTTAGTTATGTGCATGTGAAGAATTTCTTTGAGGATCTTGCACGTGAAGCTCGAATGCATTGAATATCTACCTCGGGAATGTGATGTTCTGAGCAGTGTATAAAGTGTGTGTGATGGGTTACTGATTTCTAGATGCGGTGAAGATCGAACAATGAATAATGACTTGAGATTTGTTTTAGATCGCTTCATTCTATGTAATGGATCTAACAATCAGGATTGGACTGCTTGTAATTGTAAACCTAAATTGTTTAGGGTTTAGGGTTTATGCTACCAACCTAATTGTTGTCTATAAGGTTGATGATGTTTGTTATTGTTGTTGTTGGCAAATGATGTGTTTGTGTGTTGAGATACTTTCCAAACTAGAGTTTGGAACCTACAGAGTGTGATTGCAGAGGATAGGAGCTGAAAAGGATCTTCCTTAAAAAGCAGTGCTATTAATAGATCAGAGCTTTACCTATTGACTTCTAACCATTTCAACAGAAGGAAAATCCCTTGACCGGGTAGCTTTAACAGGCTTGTTGAAAATCCTCTAACTAGGTGACTCAGGTTCATTGAGTTCTTTAAATTCTCTAGTGAGGTAACCTTTAATAGGGTTCCAATCTTTAATAGGGTTTATAGCCATCCCTTAACCGGGTGATCCCTAATAGGATCGGTTCATAACAGAACCTTATTGTTAAGTCTTTAACTGGACTAGGCTCCTAAAATCGTGGACTTGAAAAGAGTTCAAAACAAGCTTGTGGGTATTCATCCCCATCGTGGTTTTTCCCATTTGGGTTTCCATGTGAAAAATCTATGTGTTATGGGTTGTGAGTTTTTACGTGATGGTTGAGTAGTTTTTTATTAAAGTTGAATATGCATGCAATGCTAAATGATTGTAGTATTATTGATGCTACTCATGCATGACTATATTGGTAAAGTAGATATCAAGATTTGAGATCTATTAAAGTACATTTGGTTAACCCATTTAGTTGTTTGAAGTATCTATGTTTAACTAGTATACCCTTGGTTAAGTTCAGTGGTGAAGACAACCGGTCAGTAGTGTTTTAATATGATAAAGTGTTGAGAAAGTTTTTGTCTATACTGATTCACCCCCCTCTTAGTACCAGTTAGGGTATTAGTTTTTCATCATTATTCATCAATTAATTTGGGTTGTAAAGTTGCAAATAAGTTTAAATCTTTCATCAACCGATTAGACACTGATTCACCCCCCCTCTTAGTGTCTTTGGGACTGTTCAAGTATCTAATAGATACGTGGAGAAGAAGGAAGTGATAAACCTAGAGAGGTGAGAGAGAGAGAATAAAAGTGGAAGAGAGAATAAAAAAGTGGGGGAGTGAGATATATATGGGGGCATCTATGGATGGGAGTTATAGAGGGAGAGGGGAAGAAATGAAGGGAGAGACCTAGAAAGGGGAGGGAGGGAGAAGATAAGAGATAGAAGAACAATGAGAGGTAGACATGGAGGGAGTGAGAGACCTTTGGAAGGAGGAGATAAAGAGGTTAGGGGAGCAAGAGTAAAGGAGGGAGAGAGAGGTAGAGAGGAACATAGAGAACTATAGAGGAAGCATATAGATAGGTGAGAGACCAAGATGACCAGAGAGGAGTGAGATAGATAGTGGGGGATAATGAGAGGTGGATAACGAGACCTATATGCAGAGGTAGATAGGTGGAGAGGAAGGGAGGGAGAAACCTAGAGAGGGGAGAGAGTGTCAGATGGAGAGGTAATGACCTAGACAATGAAGATAGAGAATAAGAGAGGAAGAGATAAGATGAGAGAGTTGGAGAGGGAGATAGAGAGGAAGAGAGGAAGAAATGAAGGTAGAGACCTAGAGAGGGGAGGAAGGGAGAATAGAAGAAATAGAAGAACAAAGAGATGAGTAAGAGGAGATGGATAGAGAGGTATATATGGAGGAAGTGAGAGACCTAGATAATGAGGAGATAGATAGGTTTGGAGAGAGAGAGAGAGAGAGAATAGAGGGAGAGAGTGCATAAATATATAGAGGTAAGGAGAAGGGAGAGAAAGGTGGAGAGGGAGGGAGAGAACTAGAGGGTGGACAATTGAATAAGTGAGAAACCTAGATGGGGAGAGAAAGGTGGGTAATAATATAGAGAGGGAGAGGAAATGAGGTGAATAGGGAGGGAGGGACAACCCTAGATATGGGGAGATAGAGGATAAAAGAGATAGGTAGTGACCAAGAGACTGGAGTGGGAGGGGAGAGAAACAATAAGAGAGTGAGAGAAAAGAGAGAGGGAGAGAGTCAAGGATAGAGAAGTGAGAGAGACAAGAGAGGGAGAGAGATAGGTCTAGAATTTGGGGAAGATAAAGCGAGTAAGATACATAGCTAAAGAATGCTAATAGGAGCATGCTAATTACTGAAATTTGACTGTCTGAAAATTTATATGATCCTCTAAAAACTAGAATCTGCATTATAAGTCTTATAGAGCTATACTTAAATGTTATATTTCATGTATATATTCTCCTTTGAGAGTGGATATAACTTGTTCCCAGATTGGAAAACCTACACACTCACAAAACCTTCACATTAGATAATGCAAAAAATTTGGTGAGTGCCAAATGTGAAAATTCAAAATTTTGCATTTGGTGAGCAACATATTTGGCGCTCACCAAATGGTTTTCTTGGGATAATAACAACCCTTTAGGTTGGATTTTCCTTGGGCATCCAACCCATAGGTTTAGATGACCTTTTCATGCCAATGACACATCTTTATGAAAAGATAAAAAGTGGCACCTTTTTGGTATCACAACTTGGTGCACTTATCCAAGACAAATATGAAAATGTTGCAGACTTGAGAATAAGAATGGACAGTTGATAAGTGACCTCCAAAATTGTAGAGAACATTATGAAGATCTTGGAAAGTAGGTCCACCTTCTCAAATATGATCTTGATGGTGCAAATGAGTACAAGGAGAAGTTTGGAATCAACTCAGCCAGACTAGATGAGATGCTTTCAAGTCAAGAGAATCCTAATGATACACAAGGTCTTGTATATGAGAAAGGTGAAAGTTCCATATCAGCTCAACAAAAGAACAACTAAAGAAGGCCTCTGGTAAGGGAACCTAATTCTCATAAATTCAATGGTAACTACTTTATTTGCAATAAAATTGGTCATGTGGATAGTCAGTGTAGAAATAGGATGATCAATAATGGTCCACCTTTCTCTAGTCAATGTTTTAAATGCAATAAATATGGTCATAAGGCAAATGTATGCAGAACTGTGATGAATAACTTTCAAAATAGAAGAAATATCAGATGCTATGCATTTGGTATGTTTGGACATGTTGCTAATTAGTGTAGATCAAGAAGAAATCAAAATAATTCCAGGCCTATGCAAGGAAGTGTTGCTTGCCATGCTTGAAAAAAATCCAATCAGATTGCTAAGTATTGCAGAAGAAAAAATATAAATAAGAGAGGTCCGAAAGACAAAAATAAAAATGTAAAGGCTAATGAGAAGGGTAAAACCAAAGTTGAGGAGATCAGAGATCAAATGAAGAAGAATTGGGTAAAGAAGAGTGATGATAATGCAGGAAATGGGTCTGCACCTAATTATGGTGCCAGAACCTCATTCGGTAACTAAGCCTAGGAATTCGACCTTAGGGAGAGATTTTCATGAAAAAATTACAAACCCCCTATTGAGATTTGTGCTTAGTTCTGGAAGGTTGCAGATGATTATTTGATGTTTACTAATTCAGTGGAAGATTTTCTTAAAGCATTTGATGATCCACAAAAGGTTTCTTGAAGATTCGTTAGTGTGCAAAGTATCCAAACATGTCAGGGTTAAGAGAATTTATTATACCTAAAAGTTAGTTATGCAGTGAATACAAGGAAAATAAACCATTCATTTCTCACTTTGCATCTGAATCGAGAGAGTAGGGAATCAACCATTCATTTTTGCTACAAATTATGTTATCTCTGAGTCATTGGTAAACATTGTTGACTCTCACCAAAATACTGAAATACCAGCAGAAGCACAAGCAGAAGCAGAAACTGGTAAAGAAACAAGGCAAGAACAAAAATTTTCTGAACCGGTAGGAAATGAAAATAAGAATGAAAACAAGAATGAGGATAAGAGTGAAAATAAGAAGGAATAAAAAGTGGATAAAGAAGAGGTTAAGGATGGAAACAAGGAAGCAAAAGTGGTTAAGGTAACTGTGTAGACATCCGGAGAAGAAAAGAAACCAATTGCAGAACTAAGCACTCCGCCTAACACTTCTACCATGTATTATAGACCAAAACATGTAATAGATGTACTTTAAGATTCAATAAAATAAGAGAAGAGAATGCAATGCTTTAGCATTTAAGGCAATTTATGATTCTTTACCAATTTTGTAGATGATTACACCGACGTGCAAAGTGGATCACATTGTTCGGTCTGTGAGTAAATTCGACACATTGTCCAAATTCATTTCTTCTAATACTCAAACTGTGGATAAAATAAATGAAGAAACAGTTAAGGAAAGAGTAAATAAGGAGAAGGATAAATTCTTTGATGAGATAATTAAGGACTATACTGGACAGATTGATTCTTTGTTACTGGCACTAAATTCCACCATTTCGGAATACAAAGAGTTGTATAGGGAAGAATGTAAACCACACCATCTAACTGAGGATATTGATGAGGAAATAAGGAATACACAAAATAAAATTGATGATATAGCTGATAATATGATTGGTTCTTCAGAACTTACTTCACTTTTCGATCAGGAAATGGCAATTTATGAAGAGGAGATTGAGAAATTGGAAAGAGAGAAGGCAAGGCTAAGAATGAAAACCTGGGAGTCAAAGAACAAAATTGCTCCTAGATTGGACAACTTGTTAACACATCGGAATGAGCTATCTAAGGCATCTATTCAAGGAGAAAGATCACCAGAGCAATAGATGCATTATCTCAATGGTATGATCTGACAGACAAAGACCATAATTTCTGACAATAATAAGTTTTTGCAAGGTCTTAACTTAGTTTTGGTAGACCATTTTTAGATTGTACATAACTGGTTATATGTTTCTAAGTAAATTTTGAATTCTTTGTTTCTTTTGACATCCTTTGTCATTGATGTAAAAGGGGAAGTACTGGTGTATGCGGAAAATGTACAGAAGGAGATCATTTTCTAAGGGGGAGCACACTCAGTTTTTGGATTTTTCTCATGAGTATTGCCATCAATGCCAAAGGAGGAGATTGTTGGCATCATACACTCAAATGAGAATAGTTTACATTTTCATTGATGGCAACCAACTGGTAACATGGTTCTAAGGTTACACCAAGAACAAACATCATCTACCTGCACCGGTAGTAGACATCTTCCACTGGCACTGGTAGTTACAACAAGTTTATTCACATTGGCATCCAGTCTACACCGACAGCAGATTATACTAGGATGACTTGAAATAGTATTGTTTTGTATTATAATTATATTTGTATAGCCGACATGATGTATTGTAAAGACTCATATATGTATGAGATCTTGTAGGTCGTTTTGAAATGTAATTAGGTAATGTAAGGAAGTGATATATGAGATGTGATAGGCTATGATAGTAAATGAACTGTATATGCATTTTGATGTAATTATCATATGAGTGAATAAGAGTAGAGCAGAGTGAAGAAAGGTTTATTGCAAAGGTATCAGACAGAGCTTAAACCGGTACTGAATCCTATATTGGAGATGCTATTTTGAGCAGTACATTGTTATTGGATTTAACCATCCAATTGTAGTCAGTGTGAATCTATTTTGTATTGAGCAGTGAGCTCTAGGTATTTAGCCTTCCTGCATGTGCAGGCTCCTATTGTACAAGTAATATTTATTCATATTGGTCAGTGAGTAAATATTGTGGGTCACAAATCCCACTGAGGTTTTTCCCCTATCGGGTTTCCTTGCCAGAAATATTTGTTTTATGGTGTGCATTGATGGTTATACTTTTGTTTCTCTTTACTACATTATTATTTGTTTACCGGTATATTATTTTGGATTGTAAAGTTGCAAATAAGTTTAAATATTTCATCAACCGGTTAGACACTGATTCACCCCCCCTCTTAGTGTCTTTGGGAGTGTTCAAGTATCTAACAGATAGGTGGAGAAGAAGGAAGTGATAAACCTACTGCAATGAGAGAGAGTTGATGACCTATAATGTAGAGAAGGAGAGAATAAAAGAGGAAGAGAGAATAAAAAAGTGGGGGAGTGAGATATATATGGGGGTATCTATGGATGGGGAGGTAGAGAGGGAGAGGGGAAGAAATGAAGGGAGAGACCTAGAAAGGGGAGGGAGGGAGAAGAGAAGAGATAGAAGAACAATGAGAGGAGTAAGAGGGGATGGATGGAGAGGTAGATATGGAGGGATTGAGAGACCTATGGAAGGAGGAGATAAAGAGGTTAGGGGAGGAAGAGAAAAGGAGGGAGTTCATAAAGGGATAGGGTTAAGAAGGAGGGAGAGAGAGGTGGAGAGGGACATAGAGAACTATAGAGGGAGCATATATATAGGTGAGAGACCTAGATGACTAGAGAGGAGTGAGATAGATTGAGGGGGATAAAGAGACGTGGGTAATGAGACCTATATGCAGAGGTAGATAGGTGGAGAGGAAGGGAGGGAGAAACCTAGAGAGGGGAGAGAGGATGGGATGGATAGGTAATGACCTAGAGAATGAAGATAGAGAATAAGAGATTAAGAGAGAAGACGAGAGAGTGGGAGAGAGAGATAGATTGGGAGAGAGGAAGAAAGGAAGGTAGAGACCTGGAGAGGGGAGGGAGGGAGAATAGAAGAGATAGAAGAATAGAGAGATGAGTAAGAGGAGATGGATAGAGAGGTAGACATGGAGGAAGTTAGAGACCTATAGAATGAGGAGATAGATAGGTTTGGAGAGGGAGAGAGAGAGAATAGAGGGAGAGAGTGCATAAATAGATAGAGGGAAGGAGAAGGGATAGAAAGGTGGAGAGGGAGGGAGAGAACTAGATGGTA
The DNA here is from genome assembly GCF_030272615.1 of Cryptomeria japonica. Lineage (NCBI taxonomy): Eukaryota > Viridiplantae > Streptophyta > Pinopsida > Cupressales > Cupressaceae > Cryptomeria > Cryptomeria japonica. Next base: position 252,061,708 of record NC_081411.1, read on the forward strand.
GACAATTAAATAAGTGAGAAACCTAGAGGGGGAGAGGCATTGAGGTGAATAGGGAGGGAGACACAACCCTAGATATGGGGAGAGAGGATTAAAGGGATAGGTAATGACCAAGAAAAAGGAGTGGGAGGGGAGAGAAACAATAAGAGAGTGAGAGAGAAGAGAGAGGGAGAGAGTCAAGGACAAAGAAGTGGGAGAGACAAGAGAGGGAGAGAGATATGTCTAGAGTTTGGGGAAGATAAAGAGAGTGAGATACATTGCTAAAGAATGCTAATAAGAGCATGCTGATTACTGAAATTTGACATGTTGATTACTGAGATGCTTTCAAGTCAAGAGAATCCTAATGATACATAAGGTCTTGGATTTGAGAAAGGTGAAGGTTCCAAATCAGCTCAACAAAAAAGTAACTCAAGAAGGCCTCTGGTAAGGCAACCTAATTGTCATAGATTCAATGGTAACTACTTTGTTTGCAATAAATTTGGTCATATGGATAGTCAGTGTAGAAATAGGATGATCAATAATGGTCCATCTTTCACCGGTCAATGTTTCAAATGCAATAAATATCGTCATAAGGAAAATGTATGCAGAACTGTGATGAATAACTTTCAAAATAGAAGAAATGTCACATATGCATGTGGTATATCTAGACATGTTTCTAATCAATATAGATCAAGAAGAAATCAAAAAAATTCTAGGCCTATGCAAGGAAATGTTGTTTACCATGCTTGCAACAAATCTGATCACACTGCTAAGTATTGCTGAAGCAAAAATATAAATAAGAGTGGTCCGAAAGACAAAAATAATAAAGTGAAGGCTGATGAGAAGGGTAAAACAAAAGTTGAGGAGATCACAGATCAAATGAAGAAGACTTGGGTCAATAAGAGTGATGATAATGCAAAAAAGGGGTCCACACCTAATTATGGTGCTGGAACCTCATTCGGTAACTAAGCCTAAGAATCCGGCCTTAGGGGGAGATTTTCATGAAAAAATTACAAACCCCCTATTGAGATTTGTACCTAGGTCTGGAAGGTTGCAGATGATTATTTGATGTTTACTAATTCAGTGGAAGATTTTCTGAAAGTATTTGATGATCCACATAAGATTTCTTGAAGATCTGTTAGTATGCAAAGTATCCAAAAATGTTAGGGTTAAGAGAATTTATTATACCTAAAAGTTAGTTATGCAATGATTACAAGGAAAATCAACCATTCATTTCTCACATTTCATCCAAACCAAGAGAGTAGTAGAGAAAAGGAGAGAAAAGTTTCAAGAGATTCAGAGAAAATAAGGATTCATCGTTCAATATTTCATCTTGTTTAGAGGTATTTATCATCTAACACTTTTGAGGTTTGAAGCTGGAATTATTGAATATTGTTCTTCTGGAATTGCAACCCCATTGGTGGTAGATGTCACTAAACAAGTCAGAGCTAACTTTAACTCATGGAGTATTGCATGTGGAAGATATTAGTGTTTACATCCCCTATAACATTGAACAGCTCGAGAGTGCCCAAATGTTGAATCTATACACAAATAACATGGTTGATGCTGAGTAACCTAAAACCTAAATTCAAATCAATTGAGGATAAAGGGTTTCACACAGTTCATTAATCTTGTGGTGTTCGATGAACCATAATGGGTTTGGTACATTTTGAGTAGATTTCATGATGAAATCATGTGGCTTGACAAGCCTCACAACATTACTTAGAGTGCAATTAAGGCTAAAACCTATTTAATCTCAGTCGATGAGGTGCCTACTCTAAGACATATCAAGAATTAGATAGCAATAGAGGCAAGTGGTTCCCAATTTGATAGTAGGCTGATGAAAATCAATGATATTGTTGAATATGTTGCTAGGTTTTGATTCAAGACAGTTCAACTTCCAAACCTGGTAAAGAAATGTTGAACATAGGTGTTTGAATTAAAATGCCGAGCTTCTTGATCAATGTCGGGCACCATTATCAGAACAACAAATTTGAAAAAGACCTCTTGACCACCCATTAGAATAAGACATAAAGGAAGAGTAAAAATTTCAAGTAATCTCGATAGAACAACATATCCTGATGTCATGGATTTCGGTATAGCTTATGTCGAACAAGACATTAGACGATCTATAGGGATAGAAATGCAAGGTTGACTAACAATATTTTGCAATCCTGATAGAAAAAATTATCCAGATGACATGTCATTGGGTTATCTATTATGATGACACCTTTGTCAACTTTTTACAACAATCACACTTTATCAAACTAACCTCTTGACATAGTAAACTTCAGCTAGAACCCAAATACATTCTCTATACTCTGGAAATAATGATAGGAAGTTCTAGAAGCGAAACACCTACAGTCTTCCCATCAAAACTGTGACAGAGACAGATCAGAGGAATAACATAAATCGATAAAATATTGTATTAAGCATTCACTACATGAGTCTAGGAGTCGTCAATAATAACCAACATGAAAACATGTGAATACCAAAGGATTAACTTTATTAATACATAACATATGAGGGAAGTTGCATTTAATATTAGATGTTTACAAATAGAAAACTGGTTAAACACATATTCAGCTTCTGCGGAGTAGCCTATCGACTTATCTCCTTTCGTCGCATTAACAAACTAAATTGATGGCTGAAAATCCCCTGCTTTATTAAACCACTCTCTCCCTTTTTAAAGCCTATGTTTTCCTAGTCGATTCAATCTCTCCTCTGGCCGCTCGATTTCTCCTCACTATTCGGCTACCAATAGTTACCTTGCTTGTTTGATTTCTCCTGAATGATTCAATATCCTTGTGATTCTCTTGTATCAAACTACCCAGGACACTAAAGAACATGTGCTCCTACACATGGGCTATTAATCAATACTTGCCTCTATATCATTTCTTCATCCTTCATAAATATTCATCTACCTATCCTTGTCTTCATGCATTTTGTCTTTGCCTCTTTCAATAGGTTCAGAAATTCATCGTCACAAGGACATAGGTTTGTCCTTTCAACTACTCCCATCAATGGTATAATAACAACTCTCTCACGGCTGCAAAATCAAAGGTTTGAAATATCCATCACTCATCTTGTTTTTTCCTCACACAATCCCCAATATACTGCCATCTACCCATCCAAGATCCTATAAGATGCACTACCACCCTTCCTTAGTGGTCTCTCTCTCTCTCTACACCTTCTACCCAACTTAATCTTGTTGGTGACAGTACCACAAACCTCTTTCATGTCTACCACACACACACCTTCTCAAACCTCCTCCTTACTGTAGCCTTGATGGATCAACCTACAACCAATGAACTTAGCGACACAAAATATCAAACCTTTTGACAAGATCCTAGTGTAGATTACCTCCTTTGGTGGTCTATCTACACACTCAATATCTTCTAGCTCTGATACCAATTGATGCAAGATGATTCAACTTCCAAATATAGTAAAATAAAGTCGAACACAGGTGTCGAAATAAAAATGTTGAGCTTCTTGATCAATGTGGGACACTGATATCAGAATAAAAATTCTAAACAAGAACTCTTGACCACCCATTAGAATAAGACATAAAGTTGAAGTAACAGTTTCAAGTAACCCCGATAGAACAACCTATCCCAATATCACCGATTTTGGTATAGCTTATGCCAAACAAGACATTGGACGGTCTATCAAGACAGCCATGCGAGGTCGGTTGAACCATATTTTTCAATCCCGATGGAACAATTTATCCTTATGACACCTTTGTCGACTATTTAGAACAATGATACTTTATCAGACTAACCTCTTGGCATAGTAGACTTCAGCTAGAACCCAAATACATTCTCTATACTCTGACAATAATGATAGGAAGTTTAGGAAGCCAAACAACACTTACAGTCTTCCTATCAAAACTGTGACAGAGATAGGACAGAGGAATAACATAAATTGATAATAGATTGTATTAAGCATTCACTACATGAGTCCAGGAGTCATCAATAATATCCAACATGAAAACATGTGAATACCAAAGGATTAACTTTATTAATTAACAACATATGAGGGAAGTTGCATTAAATATTAGATGTTTACAAATAGCAACCGTTCAAACACATATTTATCTTCGGTGGAGTGGTATGTGCGCCTCTCTCCTTTCACTACATTCACACACTAAATTGTCGACCAAAAATTCCCTGCTTTATTAAACCTCTCTCTCCTTTTTTAAATCCTATATTTGCCTAGTCAATTCAATTTATCCTCTAGCTGCTCGATTTCTCCTGACTATTCATCTACCAATCGTTACCTTGATTGTTCGATTTCTCCTAGCTGATTCAATATCCTTGTGATGCTCCTACAACAAGTTTTCATCTATGGTGATGGGTTACAAGTTATATCAGTCGAGTTGAAACAATTTAGTATCTGGTACAACTATCTATGTGTCTTATCAAATGTTGAAAGAAGATAAAAAGCATGATTTGTGTGAAGTGCTCTGGAGAGAGCTTTTGAACAAATTGAATAAAATCATGCAAGATAAGAAGCATGTATTCAAATTTGGAACGTTGATTATATTTCTATACTTCTACTTTATGAATGAGATTCTGGGAGTTGGAAAAGTGTAGTGGGCATATGACAAGTTGATGGGAGTGCAAATCAAAGAAACACTTTATGGTCTTGGAGATGCTATAGTTCAGAATGATATCCTATGGGGATACTTAAAAATATTTCAAAGCATGATGCAAAGAAGAGAAATAATCCCTAAGGAGATAGTGGAGAAATATAAAGACATAATATGCTTTATGGTTGATATTTACTAGTGTCTTATGGAAGTTGCAGAGCCAGGGACTTCATGGATCATGTCCATGGGGTTTGATGTTGAAGGACATATTCTTGATGCATATGGTCAACACCTATTAAGCAAGTTGGTGGACACATCTGAGTAAATATTTGAAACATACAAGGAGAAGATCTTAGACTTACACTCTAAGTTCAGAAAGCCTATGATTCAGAGAAAAGTCAGAAAGGAAGTTGAGCAGCTGGCAAAAAGTATGGGAATCACCAAAGAGGTGGTCCAGAGAGAAAGGGAGAGAAACATTCTCAAAGAACAAGATATGGTTAAGCCAAAGGAGGCTAAATTGGAAGCTCCTATTCCTAAGATGCCAAAGGGTTCTTCACCCTCATCTAGTGGTCAGAAACCTGCTATTTCACCTAAAGCTCCAATCAATCCATTCGGTGAAGGAAAGAGGAAGCAAGGGCAAGAAAGAGTATTCATTATTGATGTTGAAGAAGAAATAGAGTCAGATGATGTAGTCAAGGAAATAAATAAGAGTGCTAAGAATATTGGAGTTGTTAAAGACAAATAATCCAGTGGAGAGTAGCCCCATAAGAAGACAAATTCAGATGACTCTGTTGTGTCTGTAAGGAAGGTTAAGGAAACCATCATTAAGGAAGGTAACCTCAAACCTATTTCTTAATATTATGATTTGTTAGATGATGCTAGTAGGAGAACCTTGGAAGCAACAACTATTGAATATCCAAATAAACACCATAGAGCTCTTATTGAGATAATGTCATAGATTCCTTGGAGTTTGTATGATATTCTAGATATGAGGAAAGAAGCAACTAGAATAGAAGAAGAAAGGATAAGAGAATATGTGCTAGTTCAACTCTATCTCGTGATAGCTAAGACAAAGGTTTGTTGAATTCTTGAGGAAAATAAGGAGAAATTAATAAAGAAGAAAAGAGTAAACAAAATAGTGATTAATAAGAATGATGAGGTTAGAGATGAAACTGAGAAGATTCTGAGAGCAATTATGTTGGATAATTAGTATGAGGAGGTACTTGAGAAATCTCAAGAAGATGTTGAAAAGTCTATTCCAAAAATCCTAGGTATGTCATCCCTAGGAGATGAATCTACAAATGATGAACCTTCTATTATGGAAGGACAATCAGCTAAATCAATTCGAGAAATAGTTGAAGTAGTCATGGATAAGAATAGAACTTTTAACCATCTGGTCCATGAGAAGGAAGCTGAGAAGGATACTGATCAGGAGAAGTCAAAAGTTAAGGTTGAAGCTGAGGCAAGAGACATCGAGAAATTGGTGAAGGGGAAGCAGATCTATGAAGAGGATCCGAAATTCACTCAAGGTCCCATCAACCTAGCTTCTATGTCCCATGTCTAGGCACTTAAATTGGCTGCATTTTCCGAAGCCAAAGTAGGTGAAGACTTGGTAAAATCATTCTCAAAGAATAGTGATTTGACTACTTTGGCATCTAGTGTCTTAGAAAAACTTAGGCCTTGATTTCAGAAGGACTTATTAGACACCCCATCTGATCATAGTGAATGGGAATTTTCTCATAAAAAAATACTTTCATCTCCTTCAAATTCTATTTCATCCATAAAAATTGTGCGACAAGAGACTATTGCAATGTGATCTATTTTTTCTTTAAATAGGAAAGCTAAGTTAAACCTTTTACTCAACTAGGATACAAGACTATCTCCAAGGAAGACAATTCCACCACTTGTACTCTTCTAATCACTTATATTTCCAACCCAATCTACATTTGTGTATGCAGTAAAAGTGAATTTTTCACCCTTAGATAGCACAAAATAAATTTTATTAAATCCTTTGGATATCTAAATATCTTCTTTACTTCATTGACAAGAGTTTCATTAACTGTTTCCTAAAACCTAGCTATCATTTCCACTACTTGTATTATATTAAAATTGGATGCAATCACATATAAAAAACTACCAATCATTGACCTATATAAGGTCTTCTTTGTTGGAGTAGATTCATCATCATTGCCTAATCTACACCTAGTAATCATATCTATACTTACCACTTTGCACTCTTCCATCTTAAACTTACTCAACATATATTTTATATACTTGGACTAAGATATTAATGTATCTATGCTTAATTGAGAAATTTGTAAACCAATAAAGAAAGAGAAATCACCGAAAACTAAATGTTGGAGATTGTTAGACTTGTGTTAATAATCTTGTCATTGATGTCAAACCAGATATCAGGTTTTGACCAGATAGTGTATGCAGTCCGGATGTTATGGATGTTATGAATGTTATATGTGAGGATTGCATGCAATTAAAATTTGTGCAGTTCAATGTTGTTGTTTTGGTTTGAAGTGATTATGTAGCTTGTTATGGACAGCTTTGGATGATGATTCTTGAGGTTTCCTGAAGTTCTCATTATCTCGATGTTAGGAGTTCTCATTGAACCCAATATCATTTTTGTATCCCAATGTTAGCTGCTTTGGTAATTTTCAGAAGTATCTCTTCAAGTTTTGTGTTGTGGTTTACTTGGTACATGTGGAATCTATATTTTGAAGATATTAAGCTTGATCTTGTGATTATGGATCAGTATTCTTGGGACCAGATCACCCTGCCCCATTACGGTAATCTTGATGTATACATTGGCAATTTGAGAATGTAAAGGAATTGTGTAGAAGTATTGTGGAGGCCGACATGAGCATATTGATAATGTGTTTTCTTGGTCAATGCACTATTTTGTATTTGTGCCCTCTGGTAGCATAAGAAAGGAAAGATAGAAGAACAAGACTAATTGTGTGAAGTGTTAGCATTATAATAGACAATGGGAGATTGTTGCCATTTCAATAAGGATATAACTAATTAAGGATGTTTACTGTCTTGATATTATTATTTTGTCATTGATTTCAAGAAATTGATTTTCTAGTTCAGTATAAAGTTGCCATATCTTGAGAAGTATGATTTGAAGAGTATAAAGATGTCGGTAAAAGACACAGAAAGAATATGATGAATAAGGGGAGAAATAAGTTATTCAATGGGCAACTATTACCGAGTCAGACAATGATGAGATCATGATGTTTAGATTGTTTTGACATCATACATATGTTATTAATTGAAAGGTTAATACTATACTATGTTACCGAGCAAAGAACCTAATTGGTAAACCCTAAGGAACCTAGTTGGTAAACCCTAAGGTTATCGCTATCGGTTAATGAAGGTAGAATGTCTATCGAGTGAAGTTTAGTATTTATTGAGTTGTTACCATGTTGTAATAGAGCTGTAACAAAATGCATTAAATGTTTACATGCATTATTTAATGAATGAAGCTGATGAGCTGGAACTGATTAAATGATTGGTATGTCATGCATAAAGTTTGTTAATGAATCTATGGCAAAGGAAAATCAGCATGAAGATCTACAGCTTAGATTGAACCACAATACCCTAGCACAAGTTCCAAGAAATGGATGCAAGTTCCTAGGTGGGGTAAAATGTTTTTCAGATCGAAGGATACATTGAACCTGGACAAGATTGAATATCCGATGGCTATGATTGATCATGGGAAATGTGATCAAGGAGATTAAGTGGTTAGCTAATTGTTTACAAATAGGGAACTGTTGATAAACAATGTATGCACAGGCATGCTACATAGTGATTACCGAGCACAGAATCTTGAAGACCTATTTTGAATAACAAAGTATAGAAGCCCTGCAGATGGACAAGATTAGTTCTATGTCTAGATTGTATTGAGCAAATAAGAATCTGCTTTAGTATTTTAGATGTGAAGTTGCAGATAGATTTTGATTACTGTTATTTTGTTAAAGTGACAGAAAATCTCTTAATCGAGTGGACTTAACAGTCTTATTTGTAAAACCCTCTAGCAAGGTGACATTCTGATTGAGTGTTTGAAATCCTTTAACAAGGTCACTTCTAACAAGGTGAAGATCCTAACAAATCTGAGGGAAATCCCTTAACCGAGTCACATCTAGCAATGTGTTTGTAATCTTTGATAAGATTTGCTTTTAACCGAGCATACTCTAGAAGAGTATATTTCTTAGTGGGTCCAAAATCCCACAGTGGTTTTTCCCTATTTGGGTTTCCATGTTAAATCTAGTGTTATGAGGTTTATGATGTTTATATGCTTTTGAGTTTGCATGTTTAGCAGTTTTGGTTATATTACTGAAGTATATGTTACTGAGGTTGAATCTAATGTTTTTATGCAAGATTAAGTTTGTATGATTCACCCCCCCCCCACATCTTGTTGGCTATTGGATTTGTACTTACATTAAGTATCAAAACTATCAATTGGTATCAAAGCTTTGGACTCTGGAAGGAAAAGTTTAAAGGTACTTGAGGCAAAGATCCAAAGATGTATAAGAGGGATGCACCGAAGCTGAACAAGTCAAGTTTCTCTACATGGCAAAAAAGGATGAAGCTGCACCTATCAAGAGTTGGAGAACATGTTGTATATTATGTGGAGAATGATTTCATCACACCGAGTACCTATCCATTGACTATAGAAGAGATAAAGGCAAAGCAAGAACTGTGTGAGCTTGAATTTCATCCTTAGAATGTTACCTGTAATAAGTTAGTTTCACAAAATACAATAGAAATGCATACAGGAAATCCAAAATTCACCAATGAAACTGCATGAAATAAATATTAAAATAAAACACTATTTTACCTTCATGACTTATGTCTCAAAGTTGTCGAAAAATTCTGTAATGTCCCCTACCTGATCTATTTCAATATACTAAAATTGATAGATTTTCTTCAATAATTTATTAACAAGTGCTTGTCTATTTTCCTCATTAGCTGATTAATTTCATTATTCATAGTTCTTAATATAGATATCAAACCCTGCTACTACTTCAGTTTTAAGGGAGAAGGGTTTACATATGTTACCAAAGCGCTTAGAGACCAACTACAATAGGTTCCCTCAAAGTTTAGAGATCCAAGCCCTTGCCTATCTTGGGTCTATACCCTCAAGGCTTATTGTTCACTGATCGCCACCGTATCTTGGGACTTAACCTATTGCTTGGATTTAGACTACCCCTCTTTGGAACATCTCAATCCCATCTTCTTAAGTACGGAAAGTAATAACATGATTTAGACTATAAGTATATATATTTCTTATGTATTATGAATACGTATATGAAATTAAGTATGACTATCATACATATTGCAGTCCATATTAGTATTACTATTAATTCTGCATAAGAACATTATTAGGCTTCATATATTTAATATTAAGGATACTTATTAAACACATCCCCATGCATACCACCAAGAACAAGGATGTTACTGCCTATAACTTAATAACAATTCTGATCTGATCTGATCCATGGTGCTCTTACTAGATGCTTTTGATTCTTTTCCTTTATATCTCTCAATGTGAGAGAGAGGTCACACCTTGTCATCATGTATGCCCTTTGGCAAGAGACACACCCTTTCACCATTCCCTTTGATAGAGTGCAACTCTTCATTATTTCTGCCCTTTGAAAGGGACACAATCTCTCATAATCAGATCTGCACTTCTCATTTCCAAATTATTCCCCCTCTCAAATGAGGTTCTCTTCTCCCTTTTATATCTCATTGTTGAGGGAGTCACAACCTTTCCTTTCATTTCTTTTGACTTTTCATTAACTTAATTTTTAATTAATCATATTTAATTATATTTAATTATTTTATTTTATATTTTAATTTTATTTTATATTTTAATTTAATTTTAAATATTTTAATTTAATTATTATCATTTATTATTGAATTTTATTTCAAAGTGGGGACATTACAGTCCGCCCTTCCCGAATTTGCTTGTCCTCAAGCAAATGTTTATTTTAATTTTCTCAACTAAGTCATCTACCAACATGAGTTAAACAACACAAAGCATATACATGGGAAACACGAAGCATACACGAGGAAGGCACAGAGCATACACATGGAAAACACGAAGCATACATATATGCAAACATGAAGTATACATGTGAATACACACATTGTGAAATTTCTTTCTTGTTATGAGTAGAAAAACAAATCAAAACCAGCTTGATGCAAAAACATAAACACACAATCTAGTTTGTGATCTCAGGTAGATTATTTAAGAATTTCAAATGGAGTAAATATAATGAGTTTGATTAGCCATATCGATAAAGAGGATAGATAGCACAATGTTTGGATACTTGCCTCAAGTATTAATTAAATGGACTATGCTTAACCCCCTATTCACCATTAATGAAAGAGAAAAGATTTAGACACAACGAGACGCCCATAGCGCTTATCAGGCCCAAGAGTGGTACACTCCCCCTTGGCCCAACTGATGGCAGACTTTCAGTCATCCACATCGAGTTGCCTACCTGGCAGAGGCCTAGTTTCTGCTGACCTCATTGCTCTATCTCTCTCCCACACTAGTGGTGAATGTAAAGTATACGTCTATTATTAGTCAATTTGTTTAAGATTATACCATTATCAATGAGATAATTCCATACACATTCCCTAGTGAGACCAAGGAGAAGTAGGTGCAATAGGATGCCCGTAGTGCTTATCAAGCCCAAGAGCGGTACACTCCCCCTTGGCCCAACTTGTGGAAAATGTTCGGTCATCCACAGTGGGTTGCCTACTTCACAGAGGACTAGTTCCTACTATCCCATGGCTCTATTCCCTTGTATCTTATTGGGTTTGGGTATGCAATTTATCCATTCATCATTACTTAATAATTAATCCATGGTTTCTTTATGGGACTAATCCTTGTGATCTTAAAATCACATTAATAATGCAATTCAATAGTGACTTGTAATTTCAATAAATATTTGTGTTTGCATTAGCCTTCTTCGTATTCACTTCCTCAGTGAGATCAAAAGGATTTATACACAATGAGACGCCCGGTGCTTATCAGGCCCAAGAGTGGTTTACTCCCCCTTGGCCTCACTAATGGCAGACCTACAGTCGCCATAGCGGGTGATGTACCTGACAAAGGCCTAAAATCTGCTGACCTCATTGCTACCCCATTTCCTCACTAATGGTCCATATGGAATTTATGATTAATTTATTCTCAATTTAAATGCCAACTTATTTGTTATTTTTTTGTCATTATTACTATATATATATATTAAGTATTTTAAATGCCACATGGATATGCCTAGTTATCCACTATTCTAATTTGAATTACTCTGAAGTCATACTAGTTCAATATCTATTTGGCTGATAATAATATATTTTAAATTCATTTAACGAGATGGAACCCTCATTACTTATCCGTCATGGTATTTACCTCTGTTTATTGACTAGAATAATTCGTTGATTGAATCTTACCCTACAGGATGGCAAGATCATGGCTCTGATACCATTTGTAATGTCCCCTACCTAATATATTTAAATATACTAAAATTGATAGATTTTCTTCAATAAGTTATTAACAAGTGCTTGTCTATTTTCCTCATTAGCTGATTAATTTCATTATTCATAGTTCTTAATATAGATATCAAACCCTGCTACTACTTCAGTTTTAAGGGAGAAAGGTTTACATATGTTACCAAAGCGCTTAGAGACCAACTACAATAGGTTCCCTCAAAGTTTACTGGTCCAAGCCCTTGCCTATCTTGGGTCTATACCCTCAAGGCTTATTGGTCGCTAATCGCCACCCTATCTTGGGACTTAACCTATTGCTTGGATTTAGACTGCCCCTCTTTGGAACATCTCAATCCCATCTTCTTAAATACGAAAAGTAATAACATGATTTAGACTATAAGTATATATATTTCTTATGTATTATGAATACGTATATGAAATTAAGTATGACTATCATACATATTGTAGTCCATATTAGTATTACTATTAATTCTGCATAAGAACATTATTAGGCTACATAAATTTAATATTAAGGATACTTATTAAACACATCCCCATGCATACCACCAAGAACAAGGATGTTACTGCCTGTAACTTAATAACAATTCTGATCTGATCTGATCCATGGTGCTCTTACTAGATGCTTTTGATTCCTTTCCTTTATATCTCTCAATGTGAGGGAGAGGTCACACCTCTTCATCATGTATGCCCTTTGGGAAGAGACACACCCTTTCACCATTCCCTTTGATAGAGTGCAACTCTTCATTATTTCTGCCCTTTGAAAGGGACACAATCTCTCATAATCAGATCTGCACTTATCATTTAAATCAGATCTGCACTTCTCATTTCCAGATTATTCCCCCTCTCAAATGAGGTTCTCTTTTCCCTTTTATATCTCATTGTTGAGGGATTCACAACCTTTCCTTTCATTTCTTTTGACTTTTCATTAACTTAATTAATTTTTAATTAATCATATTTAATTATATTTAATTATTTTATTTTATATTTTAATTTTATTATTATCATTTATTATTGAATTTTATTTCAAAGTGGGGACATTACAAATTCCCAAGGACAAGGTCAATAAGTAATTATTGGTTTAGGAAGATATGCTTTATTGATCTTACCACTATTGTTTGTTCATTGGGATAAAGCATCCTTTTGTTGAAAGGCACGTCTTTGTAGACTTTCACCATCAAATTATGTACTGTAGCCACGTAAATAGTGATGAAAACAGTGTAGGAATGTCCTATGTTTCAGTAAGATCTTACGATTGATATACAAAAATCTTATTCTTTTCTGAGAAGCTTTGTAACTGGGTTTTCTTTTCTTAAGGTGATATTTAAAAGTCATATAAGCATTTGATAGTTTACAAGTTTGATTCCAATGTTGGTGCAATTTTGGTTTTGATGTAACCTAAGTTCAAAATAGGAAAGATATATCCAAGATTAGGAACCTAGTATAGATTGATCAAGCTTCATGATAGAGGATTTGATTATCCTGATGAGAGTCTTGACAAGGATGTTGATTTTTTGCACTTAAGATGTTTGAATCAATAGTTTGCTAAATGTTGATGTTTATAGAACCTTTTGGAAATAACCTATAGGATTAGCAACCTAGTTGTTTTGAGCTATCTTGAAAATACGTGATGGTTAAGAGACAAACCTACTTCAAGGATTATTTCGATATCTTGATGTTTTGATTCTTCAAGTGTATATTCTTCAATTTTTGACCATTTGGAACATATTATAGACTTAGAAGACACAATGTTTAATAAATAAAATGCACAGGCAAGTACAAAACCCTATGGCAGGCTGAGACAATAGTTGTTGAATCTCACATGGAGTTTCCCCCGAGGCTACGCTATTCAAAGCGGATATTTAGATGCTTGACCCCACTGGCTCCACCCTTGGTACTCACTTCTTCGGGGCAGCCAAGCACCAGTTTCCATGAAATCTCCTCATGGCAAACTTTATATCTCTATTAAGAACCATATGTGTGTGAGCTGCTTCAGAGGTTCGACCTCCTGCACCAACAACTAGAAGGATTTTGGCAACTAGTACAAGTGGTTTTTAGTAAAGGCTTCTGGTCATGTGGCCATACATTCGACACTTTCAGCTCTGTGAATACAGAAGGTTCCTAGCCTATAGAGGTTACTCTCCATAGGGTTTATGGGGAAACATAGTGTCGGTATGAACTTATTAGTACATGTTGTTTGAACTTTCGTTGTAAACACAATTTATTTAGAGTGGATTGGAAGGACTCGGTATTAGCTCATTTCCACTTTAGGTCATTCCCCTCTCACTGGCCCCCTCAAGGCAGCTCAGGAAGGCAGGCCCTCTAAAGGTTTAATTGCTTGAAAGTAAAGAAAGCATAAAATAGTGGGTTTGGATTTTTGATCACCCAGTTAAGGGGAGAGCATATACCTACCACTTTCGAGACACATAATACAAGTGTTCATTTTAACCTTTTCAAAGCAATTTGTTGGCTAAGTCCTATTTGGAGATGTTGCTCCAACAAGCATGGTGTTTATTTTAGCCCCATATAGCAAATGATTTTCTAAACTAGGAACTGAAAATCCTGGTCAACAGAATGAAAATCGTTGCAAAAAGTAACTTGCTTTGTAAGAATGGACAAGTTGATTGTTCTTTTTAACTTGCAAAATATAAGATTGATTGTGCTTTTTACCTTTGCAAGAAAATAAAAGATTGTTGTTCTTTTTAGAGCCCAAGATTTGAAGTGTAAATGTCCTAACTTTGCAAGAAAGTAAATGTTTGATTTGTTGTTCTTTTTACCTTGTATATGTGATTATTTTTAGAGCCCAAAAATAAGTGAGGTACTTTTTAGAACACCAAATTGAAAAATGAAGTTCTTTTTACCCAAAAGGAAGTATGAGTTCTTTTTAGCCAACGTTGAAAAATCTAGGAAAGAAATCACTAAATCCTAAATTGTCTTCTCCAAACCTACAGAAAACTGTTAAAAACCTGCAAAATAGTAAAAAGTTAGTGAAAAAACCTTAGGTGGGCTTCCACAAGCCTAATTTCAAATCAATTACAAGCTTTTTGTCAAATGCGCTATCCTATGATTCAAAAGCGCTAACCTGCGTTACACATGCGCTAACCTTCATTACAAAAGTGCTAACCTGCGTTACAAAAGCGCTAACCTGCATGACATATGCGCTAACCTATTATGCAAAAGCGTTGATTTTCTAACAAAAGCACTAACCTGCATGACATATGCACTAGCCTATTGTGCAAAAGAACTAATTTTATGACAAAAGCGCTAACCTACATGACATATGCGCTAACCTATTGTGCAAAAGCACTAACCTATAATGCAAAAGTGCTATCAGAATTGGCATATGCATGAATCTGCATTAAAAATATGTTAATTTTAGTTTTTTGCAATATTTTTAAAGGTATATGTGAGGTCCAACCCCACGGTGGGCGCCAAAATGTGTGAGCTTGAATTTCATCCTTAGAATGTTACCTGTAATAAGTTAGTTTCACAAAATACAATAGAAATGCATACAAGAAATCCAAAATTCACCAATGAAACTGCATGAAATAAATATTAAAATAAAACACTATTTTACCTTCATGAGTTGCAGATGGTGTGCTCTCAGACAATGCACTATTGGCTTCCAAGATGGCATATGAAGAATGGACTGATAACTTGTAGTTAACTGATAGTATGATATGCAAAGCTACATGATTATGCTAAATGATACTATATGATTATATTGCTAAAATGATATTTTCTATTTGCTTCAAAAACTCACGGATGCATAAGATTGATTAAAAACTCTTTTTGAAGACTAACTTCCTCTCAACTAAACCTCTTGCTTTTATAGACCTTGAGATGATAAGATGATGTGGCTCAGATCAACGGTCTCGATCAGATCTGCAGTTTTGAAAGGCTATGAGCAAAGGTGAAGGTTGAGAGAAAGGGGGAAGGAGAAGACAAGTGTCACTCATCTCACCTTGATTGGGTTGCTGACTGAGGGAATCTAGGGATGGTTGGAGAAGATTTAGGCATGATAGGACAAGTGGACTCAAATCCTTCAGAAGATGTAGGGTGTGTTGGAGAGAATATAGGAAATGGTTATGAAATATGTGTACGTACACAATTTCATTAATTTTGGAAGTTGACGATAAATCATGAATTAATATTAAGAAATATTAATTTCTTTAGCCACATGTTTGATGAGTTGGCAAAGGGAAGATGAAGTGGAGATGAAAGGTGAGTTGGAAAAGGGATTAAATAATTTAGGAATTATTTAATATTTGAGACTATAGGATAGGACAATAACTATTAAATATTAGATATTTAATTGATTGGAGAAGATAATTAAATATTAGATATTTAATTAATTCAGAAGAATAGGATAATGAATTAATTAATAAAATATTAATTAATAGAAACATATGAAAATGAATTAAATTAATTAATCTTTTCAAATTAACTATTTAGTAGAAGAATAAATATTAAATAAATATAAAATATTAATTTAATTGCTCATAGCCAATTTTAGGTGTATACAAGAACATATCCAAGCAATGATTGAAATAACATCTGGATTGACCGATTCAGAGTTTAATGATCTAGAAGGCTGCAATGATGCGAAGGCAATGCGGGACAAGCTCATATATGTATATGGCGGTGATGAACATGTCCAAAGAGAAAAAGTGGACAGTCTAAGAGGACAACTTGAATCTATGAGGATGAATGAAGGTGAGAACTTAACTTAGTATAGTACAAGACTAAAGGAGATTGTCAATCAAATCAAAGGAGTAGGTGGAACTATTGAAGAAAAGCATATAACAAGTAAGTTGTTAAGAACCCTTCTACCGACTTATGCAATCAAAGTCTCTGTAATCAATGAATTGAGATCTGTACCTAATATGTCAGTTTCTTTAGATGCTACTATTTGGTAAGCTACATGCATTTGAGTTAAGTAACTTTGATAACAATGGGTCATCGGTAAATAAAGTTGAATCTGCATTTAGTTCTTTTCATCTTAATGAGTCTAATGATTACAATGAAAGAAAGTATAGGTACTCTGAAGGAGATCATAGTGGAGCAAGTGAAATATTTTGCAAGAACATGGAGGAAGTACACAAATTGTATGAGGAATTCATAAAGCAGGAAGAGTTTGAAGCACTATTAGCTAGAAGGTTACCGAGAGGCAAAGGTAAGTATAAAGGAAAACTACCTTTGAAATGTTTCAATTGTGATAAAATAGGACATATGGCTTCTAACTGTCCTGACAAAGAATCTACTGAAAAGAGAGATTACTGAGATGATAGACAGAAAGATAATCATTATAGAGGACACCGAGACTTCAGAAGAAGAGATAGAAAGACATGCTTAATAGCCGATGAGGAATCCAATGATGATAAATCAGATGAAACTAATACAGAGGAAGTAGTTTATGTGACTATCAAAGATGGATCAGACGAAGAAAGGTATGAAGAAAAAGCCCTAATATCTCACATAAATACTAATGATTCTTGTATCATAGATAGTGGATGCTCACATCATATGATAGGAGATAAACACAAGTTTGTTATGTTAGAAGACTATGATGGAGGCTATGTAAGATTTGGTAATGATGCACCATGTCCAGTGAAAGGTAAAGGATCTATAAAACTTCTTGATAATGCAAGATGCAATGATGTTTATTGGGTTGAAGGTTTGAAATACAATTTGTTGAGTGTAGCATAGGTAAACAATACACGCTACCGAATAGAATTTCAGAAAGGAATTGTCAAAGTTCATGACAAGAATGGAAAGTTAGTTGCTACCGGGACACAAACAAAAGGTAATACATTTCATCTTGACTCAACTCGGAACAAGTGTTTGTATGCAAAGATAGATGATATCTAGTTATGACATAAAAGGTTTTGTCATGTAAATTTTGATAATCTGATCAAAATAAGTAAGAAGCACCGAGTAAGAGGTCTACCGAGTCTTGAAAAACCTGAGAATGCTATGTGCTGAGGATGCCAGATGGGTAAAATGACAAGATCAAGCTTTACATGTAAGTCTTACATTTCTAAGGGAATTTTAGATCTTGTGCACACTAATCTTTGTGGTCCTATGAAAATTCAAAGTTATTATGGTGACAAATATTTCATATTATTTGTGGATGACTATTCAAGGATGATGTCGGTAATGCTTTTAAAAGAAAAATCAGAAGCTTTTCAAATGTTTAAATGGTACAAGGCAAGAGTTGAAAATGAAACAGGAAGACAACTAAAATGTCTTAGATCAGATAGAGGAGGAGAGTTCACATCTGATGAGTTCAACTTATTCTGCAATGATCATGGTATTAAAAGACAAGTCTTTGCACCGAGAACTCCACAGCAAAATGGAATAGCTGAGAGAAGAAACAAATCTATTGTGGACTATACTAGAACACTGATGATTGAAAAGAAAGTGCCACAAACATTTTGGAGAGAAGCAATAAGCACAGCAGTTTAGACCCTGAACCGAGTACAACTGAAGAAAGGTACTTTGAAGACACCATATGAAATCTGGTATGACAAGAAACCTAATGTAAGTTATTTTAAAATCTTTGGAAGTAGATGCTATGTACACAAAGATGATAGAAATGGCAAGTTTGATCAGAAAAGTGAAGAAGGTACATTTCTAGGTTATTCTTCTAGAAGCAAAGCATTTAAATGTCTGATCAAATCATCTAACAAAATAGTAGAAAGTGCAAAGGTGAAAATTGATGAATTTGCAAAAAGAAATGATGAAGGAAATTCCAAGGAACCAGAAGACTATGATGAATTTGTCTATGTTCAACTGACAAGCCTTACCGAGAAAACTGTTGAATAAAATGAAGAGAATATCCAGTTAACAAGTGATGAAGAAGAAGATCATACAGAGCCTACCGAGCCTGTATTAGCCAAGTATGTCAGAAGACATCATGCACCAAGTCAGATTATAGAAGATAAGGAACAAACTGAGACAGAACACATGTCTGATATCTGAATTTGAACCAAGAATAGTGAAAGAGGCATTTAATAGTGAAGATTGGATAAATGCTATGACATAAGAGATTGATCAAATCAAGAAGAATGACACATGGACACTAATCCCAAGACCGAAGGACAAAAATGTAATCGGTACAAAGTGGATTTTTAGAAACAAGCTAAATGAAAAAGGTGAGGTCATTCGAAATAAAGGAAGACTAGTTTGCAAAGGTTATGCTCAAGAAGAAGGAATTGATTATGGTGAAATTTTTGCACGCATGGCTAGACTTGAAGGAGTAAGAACATTGTTGGCATATGTTGCTTTCAAAAACTTCAAGGTATATCAAATGGATGTCAAATTTGCATTTCTAAATGGTATATTAGAAGAAGTTTTTATTGAACAACCTGAAGGATTTGTTGAACACAAGAGTAAAGATCAGGTATGTAAATTGAACAAAGCTTTATATGGTTTGAAACAAGCACCTAGAGCATGGTATGAAAGATTGCACTCTTATTTGATTAAGATTGGTTTTATAAGGACAAGTGAGAACAACAATATGTACATGAAGAATGATGAAAATGGAATACTGATCTCAGCCATATTTGTTGATGATATTATATTTTGTGGAAATGACTCTTTATGCAAGAACTTTGGAAATGAAATGAGAAAAGAATTTGAGATGTCATTAATCGGTGAGATAAAGTATTTTATAGGTTTACAAATACTGCAAATGAAAAATGAGATTTTCATTATTGAATCCAAGTACATAAAGGAAATCTTGAAGAAATTTGGAATGGAGGATTCAAAACTAGTAAGTACTCCTATGACTACCAACTATAAATTATCAAAGAATGATGAATCTGCATCTGTTGATGAGACACTTTACCAATCCATGATTGGAAAGCTATAATATGTTGTTCACAGCAGACCAGACATAGCACATGTAGTAGGTATTGTTGCAAGATTCTCTACAGATCCTAAGGAAACACACATGACAACAATCAAAAGAATTTTTAGATACTTGAAAGGCACTGAGGATTATGGCTTAGTATATCAGAAAGGCAATGATTTTGATTTAAAAGTTTATACTAATGCTGATTGGGCAGACAACATTGATGACAGGTTAAGCACAAGTGGAGGAGCTTTCTTTTTAGGAGAAAGACTAGTGAGTTGGCTTAGCAAGAAACAAGGATGTGTTTCACAGTCAACAGCAGAAGCTAAATACATTGCCGCAACATTAAATTGTACTAATATAGCATGGATCAAACAACTATTGGAAGGTATAAATGAGAAAGTTATCGAGCCAGTAACTATATTCTGTGACAATACTAGTGCCATTAACATTTCAAAAAATCCTGTTATGCACTCTAAGACAAAGCACATCTCTATCAAATATCATTATCTTAGAGAAGAAGCTCAAGAGAAGAAAGTGGTGTTGGAGTATGTTAGCACAAAGGAGCAAATAGCAGATATCTTCACCAAACCACTACCAAGGGACACTTTTGAAATCTTAGAAGTAAGTTAGGGGTCCTACCCCTATCTTCTACTCACTAACCGAGTTCGGTGAAAGCATCAATTCGATGACTCTATAGAATATCTTTTAGGAGTTGATGCTAATTTACACACTTTAGGATGTTTTCTAAAGGTGTGCAGGATATAATACATGGAACAGGAATTGAAGACAAAATGCTCTGACCAAGACTAAGTTGACACATTACAGCAGGAATTCACTTCATACAGGAAGAAATTATGTTTTAGTTCTTTATGTTCTGGCATTGTTGTCAAAGGGGGAGAAGATTGAAGAAAAAAAGATTGAAGAGAAGACTGGAGAAGACTGAAGAAGACTGAGAAAAGAGGAGAAGTCTAATGTATGGGGGAGAAGTCTATTGATAGCAAGAGAGCATTTCAGCATTTCAGAATCATAGCAATCCAAACCTTTTTAAGGTCAAATCAATTGGTTTTTCCATCAATACCAAAGGGGGAGATTGTTGGCATTATAACAAACAATAAGAGATTGTTGGCATTTCAATAAGGATATTGAGAAGGTTCTTGATGATAATGGATATAACTGATTAACTGTCTTGATATTATTATTTTGTCATTGATGTCAAGAAATTGATTTTCTAATTCAGTATGATGTTGCCATATCTTGAGAAGTATGATTTGAAGAGTATAAAGATGTCGGTAAAAGACACAGAAAGAATATGATGAATAAGGGGAGAAATAAGTTATTCAATGGGCAACTATTACCGCGTCAGACAATGATGAGATCGTGATGTTTAGATTGTTTTGACATCAAACATATGTTATTAATAGAAAGGTTAATACTATACTATGTTACCGAGCAAAGAACCTAGTCGGTAAACTCTAAGGAACCTAGTCAGTAAACCCTAAGGTTATCACTATCGGTTAATGAAAGCAGAATGTCTATCGAGTGAAGTTTATTATTTACCGAGTTGTTACCGAGTTGTAACAAAATGCATTAAATGTTTACATGCATGATTTAATGAAGGAAGTTGATGAGCTAGAACTGATTAAATGATTGGTATGTCATGCATGAAGTTTGTTAATGAATCTATGGCAAAGGAAAATCGACATGAAGATCTACAGCTTAGATTGAACCGCAATACCCTAGCACAAGTTCCAAGAAATGGATGCAAGTTCCTAGGCGAGGTAAAACATTTTTCAGATCGAAGGATACATTGAACCTAGACAAGATTGAAGATCTGATGGCTATGATTGATCATGGGAAATGTGATCAAGGAGATTAAGCGGCTAGCTAATTGTTTATAAATAGGGAACTGTTGATAAACAATGTATGCGGGCAAATGTATGCACAGGGATGCTACATAGTGATTACCGAGCACAGAATCTTGAAGACCTGTTTTGAATAACAGAGTATAGAATCCCAGCAGATGGACAAGATTATTTCTATGTCTAGATTGTATTGAGCAAATAAGAATCTGCTTTAGCATTTTAGATGTGAAGTTGCAGATAGATTTTTATTACTGTTATTTTGTGAAAGTGACAGAAAATCTCTCAATTGAGTGGACTTAACAGTCTTATTTGTAAAACCCTCTAGTAAGGTGACATTCTGATTGAGTGTTTGAAATCCTTTAATAAGGTCTCTTCTAACAAGGTGAAGATCCTAACAGATATGAGGGAAATCCCTTAACCGGGTAACATCTAGCAATGTGTCTGTAATCTTTAATAGGATTTGTTTTTAACCGAGCATACTCTAGAAGAGTATATTTCTTAGTGGGTCCGAAATCCCACAGTGGTTTTTCCCTATTTGGGTTTCCATGTTAAATCTGGTGTTATGAGGTTTATGATGTTTATATGCTTTTGAGTTTGCATGTTTAGCAGTTTTGGTTATATTACTGAAGTATATGTTACTGAGGTTGAATTTGATGTTTTTATGGAAGATTAAGTTTGTATGATTCACCCCCCCCCTCTCATCTTGTTGGCTATTGGATCTGTACTTACATTAAGTATCAGAACTATCAAGCTTATAAGTATTGTGGAGGCCAACATGAGCATATTGATAATCTGTTTTCTCCTAAATACAATATCATCTTGTTAGGAGTTCTCATTGAACCCAATATCATATTTGTATCCCAATGTTAGCTGCTTTGGTAATTTTCAGAAGTATCTCTTCGAGTTTTGTTTTGTGGTTTACTTGGTACACGTGGAATCTATATTTTTAAGATATTAAGCTTAATCTTGTGATTATGGATTGGTATTCTTGGGTCCAGATCACCCTGCCCCATTCCGGTAATCTTGATGTATACATTGGCAATCTGAGTATGTAAAGGAACTGTGTAGAAGTATTGTGGAGGCCGACATGAGAATATTGATAATGTGTTTTCTTGGTCGATGCACTATTTTGTATTTGTGCCCTCTAGTAGCATAAGAAAGGAAAGATAGAAGAACAGGACTAATTTTGTGAAGGTGTGTGATGTGTGAAAGTTGGCAACAAAGACAACAGTGTGTGAAGTGCATGTTGCGAACAACAAAAATAAGACAGTGTTGCAGTGGTGCAGTAGTCCTTTATCGGACCTGCTGCAAAACAGTTGTGCAAAGATCTCTAACCAAATCTGTTGTAAACTTTGAGATTTGTAATCCAAGCTTAACCTTAGAATTGATTACATGAATTTGGAGATGCTATCCCTTTCAGTTTAACCCTTTTACTTGCAAGGAGAATTCTGACAGTTAGCCATCTCTTTGTTGTATCTATGTAGGGGAAAAAGTGACACTAAGCAAACATGCCCTAATCTCACTTTCAACCACACACTTGTGGAATACGAAAGAGCCTAGAGGTATCACACAATTGGCTACTTCTTCTTGTGGTAGAGAGAGCCACGGGCTACCTATTAGGATTTTTATTCCTTTGTTGCAATTGAAAGATGAAATGATGCAAGTTCAATCCCTAACCCCAAAGTGCAAGTATGAACTAATAACAAGATTGCAGAATTGAACTTAAACAATGGAAAGCTGTAAACACAAGGACAAGACAAGAAAGTAAATGCATACCCGGTGTTAAAATCTGAGTGAAAATGTTCAGGATGGGGGCACGGGAGCCACTGTCCTGATTCTGCCCCTGAAACTGCTCTGAAAACTACTGTTTTTGCACTCTGGAAAAGCTGTCAAAAATGCTGAAAATGCTGTCTGTTAGGAGGACCAGGGTGCCCAGCGCCCCTGTCCCAAGGACCAGGGCGCCCAACGCCCCTGTCCTGGTAGAACCAAGGCACCCTGCGCCCCTGTCCTGGTCTTTTGCTTTGAAATTTGGTGCAGAGTGCTGTCTTGACCTGCTGTTCTCGGATCTGCAACCTGCGGCGTCGTCCGAGTCCCGAAACCTGCACTTATATCTGAAAAGGTGTTTGGGCGGCTATATAGGGTTTTGCCTTAGTCAAACCCCCGCTTCGGTGATTTCCACCTTCACGAATAGCCAAGTTGTATTGTAAAATGTATTGTGTGTGCAGACCTAGTGTGTGTGCAAGGTCCTAAGATGCAAGTAAGTAAACTAGAGCAACCTAGAAAGTAAACCCTAATTGCTCATAAATGATAATGTAAATGCTCTAAATCAAGATGCAAAGTGATCTAAAGCATGAATAAAGGATATGTTGAAGCTTATGCAAAGACATGAAAACAACATGAAATCATCCCCAACCCTCAAGGGAAGAGTACAAGCCAATCTTCAGTTGGTAATCTCCTATTGTTCTTCAATGTCTTCCAAGCCCTAAATGGATGAATGAAATTGATAAATGCTTGATAGAAGGATGTTGAATGTTGTTGAAGTCTTCAAAGATCTGCTCTTTCGCTGCATAGAAGGTCCCTGAAAGCCAAAAAATCGTATCCTTTCAAATGAAGAAAGAGAGCTCTTATATAGAAAACCCTAGGTCGTAATTTCGTCTTTTGGCCGACCTAGAGATTGAATCTCCCGCCAATTTCTTGGGGTTAAGCTTTATTTTATGATTGGATCGCACTCCTAAATTTTTGGGAAAAATGTCCGGGACCATGTGCACTCCGGGCGCCATGGTCCTGACAACTTTTCGCCAAATTTTCAGGGCCGTCGGATATGATGATTTTAGAGAGAATCCTAAAGTTACAGGTGATTTCAAGATGTTTTGACCCCCGAAACCAAGCCCCCAAAATCAAAATAGGACCTAATTAGGGTTTTTGATTAAATGATGTATTGGAGGAATAAAATAAAAAGGGCACACTTTAAAGAAAGGGTCCAACTTTATGATGTGAAAGATGATGAAATAGAACCTTAGACCTAATTAATTTGATTAATTAAGTGCTAAAGGGGAAATGCAATGCAAAATACAAAATGCGCCAAGGCGGGTGCTAAACTAGGTGTGAAATTGTACCACCCTAGCAAGTGCGTACAATTTACGATGCTACATTTAGCCCCCACTTTAGCGGTCATATGAACACTACGTGCATATGCAAGCTAAAGTACAGAAAAGTAAACATTATTTGAAAAAGGATATATCCATAAGTCTGTCGAACGAAGCCCCCAGCGATATCTGCAGTACACAGTTAGGAACCGAACCCTACATAACACACGTTAGATCACAAAATCACCTAATGCTTACTAAGGAAGGTGATGAAAATTCGAGGGTAGCTATATGCCCCCCCCTATTTCAGCTTGCTAATTTTAGTGAGTTGAAACAGAGTATCATGTTTACCACTTCGAATTGTTAAAGAATATTGATGACAAGTGCTCACAAGAAGATTTGATATGAGATCAAAAACTAATGGAGAATCATTTGGTAAGAAAGAGGACTAAATCTCAATTCCAATGCAACAAAGAGTGTGAGGATTTGAGAGTTCTCTAACACAAGATGAAGGATGTAAATGGAAACAAAATGCAAAGAGAAGAAAAGAAAGGAGAAAAGAATGAATACACACATTGGTGATCCATTAGAAGAATAGTGAGAGAGAAAACATGGACTTCTCACCCCTAGATCTTGTCTAGGTGATCCATGGGAAAAGGACATGGAAAACTAGCCCCTAGAGTCTGTCTAGGTGATCCATGTAAGGGAGAAGAGTGAGAAAGTCTAGCCTTATGCCACTAGTTCCACTCAACCTCGTGCATGTGTGTGTAAGTGAGGTTGGAAGCACCTCATAGGAGTCTATGCCTGAGTATGCTACAACCTGTATATGTATAGTACAAAAGCGTGACATCTCGCTCTAAGAGTCTATGCTCTGGTTCCAAGAATAATCACCCTGCATAAAAGAAAAAATGGAGACATCTCGCTCTAAGAGTCTGTGCTCTGGTTCTGAGAATGACCCATTGCTCAAAAAGTGTAATGTTTATGTCATAAGTAAAGTAGAACAAGAATACCTACCTTTATTACAAAAGAAGATACCCAAAAAATGCAACAATGTCATAGATCCAAGCAAGAGAGTTTTGCACTCTTTAAGCAAGGATAAGATAGTTGAAAAGGGATATCTTGTAATATGTGTAAAGGAGATCCTTAGAGGAGAAGAGATCTTTGTACAAAAAGACACCTATCCCCGAGAGGACAAATATAACATCTTCTAGAATAAGACAAAGAAGAGAATAAGAATGCAATACTTCCTTCTTTTGCGAGGTGAAAGTGATTCTTAATAAAGGATGACAGTCTTTTTAACCCAATTGGGAGAGTGAATTCATTATGGATGTATTTTACCAAGTGCAAAAGAGGTTGTAGTCAAGGACTTACACCTCTTGTAAGAGAGAATCCTTGAACAAACGACAACAAATGCATAGAAGGAATAACATCAAGTAATAAAGTTCACACCATCCACGAAATAGGAAAAAGTGGATCCTTAGATAAAAATAAGGAAAGATCATTGCCTCCCAAGGATAAGGTCAATGAGAAGGACTTACACAATCTTCCAGGGAGAGATTTAGACATAAGAAAAATGTACTACATATTGACATGAGTTCATGCAAGCAAGACATTAGTGTATGTAAAATGCTCCTCACAAGAAGTGGGTAAGGTAAGAAAGAGAATACACATCTTCTCCCATATCTAGGAAAAGAGGATTCTAAAGAAAAGATGATCAATATTTCCACATTATTACCCCATAGGAACAAGAGATAACATAGAAAAATTAGGCTATTATGTTGCTTCAAAAATATGATTGCACTTGAAATTGTACCATCATGAATGACAATGAGCCCCCAGTAAATGAGCTACCAATGTCACATAATGATGAGCAACATAATAGCCATTAATGTTATTTAAAGACATGATAGATTGAATGAGGTATTTGAATATGACATGCTAAATGCTCAACTATAAGTGAGATCAAAAACATGTATAAAGTGATAAAAATTGAAGAAGAAAAGTCACAAGAAATCTTAGAAGAGGGATGAGTGTAATTTATTAGAGCCTTATCCCTAGAGGAAAGGACTTTATGATGAATAGGAGATAAAGATTCATAAGTGGATTTAGAAATTTGAGGGGAGTCATAAAGAGACTTGTTCATCGCCAAGATTTCCTTATGAGGGGAATGAGAGTTGATAGAAGTAGAAGATGATTTAGTTGAAGTGAGATCATCATCACTACTAAATATAGCATTCACATTGAGAGATGGTCTTTTAGATGCTTTGGTACGTTTGCAGGGATTATAGCCGAGTCCAAAGGCATAATTGTGAAAATTAGTCTCTAGAGGAACTTTTATCCCTTGTTCATGAGCGCCAAAACCATTTCCATGATACCCATGCTTAGCAAAAATGTGAAAACCACGACCATAACGATCAGCCATTTCAGGAAGAGAAGGTGGTTTTTCATAAGACAAAGAATCAAATCCTCCAGAATTAGAAGTGTGAGGAGAAGAAGTTTGAGAAGCGGCCACAAAATTATTGCTCATAGGTTCAAGTAAGACTGATTGATCTCTAGTTTCTTCCTTCTTTTTAACTTTAAGCTCTCTAGGAGGAACCCTATACTCACCTACGAAGGTGGGAGTGAAATCAAGAGATCCCCAATCGTCTTCTACAAGAACCTTCTCAAGATCAAAAGCCTTTTCATGTGTAGACTCAAGTCAAGAAGGATCTTCTTCAGGAGCTTCAGACTCATCCAAAGAATTTTGATTATTAGAGGGTGATGATTCATCCATAGGTATCTTGTTCAAAGAGTCATTACTAGAAGAGGAAGGCTTAGATGTTTGCAAACAAGCTTGAAGATTAGTGTCACCTATCAAGGTATATGTCTTATTGTTATAAATGAATTTAACTTGTCTATGCAATGTAGAGGGGATAGCTTGCATACTGTGAATCCAAGGCCTCCCTAATAACAAGTTGTATGTTAGATTTCCCAACATAACATGGATAGGAGTAGGCAAAGTAACAGGTCCCACTGTGACGGGTAAGGTGATAATACCTAATGAAGACTTAGCAACATTATCAAAGCCTCGAATGGGACGAGAGTCAGGCTCAATAAGGGATGTATCCACATTCATCTTATGCAATAGATTGATGCTACACACATTAAGGCCAGAACCATTATCTACCAGTGTTCGTCTTATAGTAGTGTCATTTATGATAACCACAATCATCAAGGGATCATATTGATGTTGAATTTCACTAGTAGGCAACTCATCTTGAGTAAACACAATTTGAGCTTTAGGATTCATCATAGAGTCAACCAAAGACACTATATTACTAGATGTATTAGGTGGAGGAACATTCAAATCTTTCAAGGCATCTTGTAACATCCCATGATGAGCGGAAGAAGTTTGGATCAAATCCCAAAGGGATATCTTAGCAGGGGTAGCTTTAAGTTGTTCTATGAGATCATATTCCTTACAAAGAACTTGTGAAATACGTGGAGGCTGAGGAAGAATAGGTTGGGAAGGAGGAAGTGAAGTTGGGATAACTGGAGGAGGATTAGGTTGCCTATTGTTTCTAGTACTATAAGTATGGGCAACCGCATGATAACTCTCTCTAGTCAATTGCTTAGCATACTCATAAGGGCTCTTAGAAGAATAACCTCCTTGCACAGTAATAATAGGTTTCTTAGGAGTGCAAAAAGAATCATTAGCATAACCACCTTGAACCACTAAGATAGGCTTATTTAAAGGTTGAGAATTTTGAGAAGGACAAGCACCTTGGACAGTGAAGAGAGGTTTGTTAGGTGTTTCATTCACATGTATCAAATTGATTGAGGATGGTTTAGAGGAATGAACAAAAGTGTTCAAAAAATTATTGATAGTCTTCTCTTGCACTAAAATCTCATCACGGATTAAATCAATTTTAGGATAGAGACAAGGGGTAGGAATTGATGTTCTAGTAGGAAGAGTAATACTAGGAAAGGTCATATCATCCTCTATCATCAAAGGATCCACATGGGGAATAAACTCTCTAGGAGAAGGATCAACATTACTCTCTAAAGTCTCACTTTTGAGAGGGAGATCTTTGAAAGAGATGTTAACCATCTTGTTTTGAACTAGGGTTTCCTTATGAGTAGAACCAAGTTGAGGAGAGGGAGATGCTTTATTTTTAGAGGGAGAATGATTGAGATTCAAGGAAGGTGAGAAACTATCAATGGAGTTTTCAATCTTGATTTCATCCCCTTTGGCTAGGGTTCTTTCATGGGATAGAGAATAATCTACACCTTCTTCTAATGGTTCATCCCAAATAGTGAAGTTGTTGAAAGGAATGTTTGAAGTATTGTCAATTTCGGGAGAGGAGATAACATTGTTTATTAATTCCTCATCCTTAGGAGGGAGAGCATCAATAGATGTGTTAAACTCATCCTCTTTCCTCAAAATATTTTCAATATGATCTTTATGAGAGAGAGAATTAAGGAAATTGCTTATTATTTCATCTTCTTTCTCTAAGGGATGCTTATGGGTAAGAAAAACTTTAGGAGAAGGGTAAGCATTTATCATTAATTCGTCATCTCTAGTGGGAATTTTGTTGGAAAAGGAAATGCCACCACTAGGAAATGTAGGGATAATGTCATCTTCTTGCACAAAAGGATCCTCATGAAGGGAGCGTCTTTTAGGAGCCACAAAGTCATCAAGGGCATCATCCAACAAAGCCTGATCATATCCATTAAAAGGTTTATCTTTTGATTCAAAAGGAGATATCTCTTCATAGAGGGGATCATTGAAAACAACCATGTTACTAGATTTAGTGGAAGAGCTGATAGGAATGTACCCTTGAGAGGAATCATTCGACTTATCTTTCTCATCACAACGAAATGGCATAGTAACAATGTTTATGAGTTTTTGGTAAAATGAAGGTTTGGTATATTTAGGTTTCAAAAATTCATCTAAAGCTTCATCTAACTTATAATCATCACAAATATGAACGTCTTGCAAATAAAAATCTGACATTTTGAAATTGCATAAAATTTGAACACACAATGCAAAGAAACACACTTTTTTTTTTCTTTTTAATGAAAATGAAATGAAAACACACTAAATCTAGATCTAGATCTAACAAATGCAATGCAAGAGGAAGCAATGATAGATTCACGTCGGGTTCACCAAAATGTGTAGGGGAAAAAGTGACACTAAGCAAACATGCCCTAATCTCACTTTCAACCACACACTTGTGGAATACGAAAGAGCCTAGAGGTATCACACAATTGGCTACTTCTTCTTGTGGAAGAGAGAGCCATGGGCTACCTATTAGGATTTCTATTCCTTTGTTGCAATTGAAAGATGAAATGATGCAAGTCCAATCCCTAACCCCAAAGTGCAAGTATGAACTAATAACAAGATTGCAGAATTGAACTTAAACAATGGAAAGCTGTAAACACAAGGACAAGACAAGAATTTAAATGCGTACCCGGTGTTAAAATATGAGTGAAAATGTTCAAGACGGGGGCACGGGCGCCACTGTCCTAATTCTGCCCCTGAAACTGCTCCGAAAACTATTGTTTTTGCACTCTGGAAAAGCTGTCAAAAATGCTGAAAATGATGTCTGTCAGGAGGACCAGGGCGCCCAGCGCCCCTGTCCCAGGGACCAGGGTTCCTAGCGCCCCTGTCCTGGTAGGACCAGGGTGCCCCACGCCCCTGTCCTGGTCTTTTGCTTTGAAATTTGGTGCAGAGTGCTGTCTTGACCTGCTGTTCCCGGATCTGCAACCTGCGGCGTCGTCCGAGTCCCGAAACCTGCACTTATATTTGAAAAGGTGTTTGGGTGGCTATATAGGGTTTTGCCTTAGTCAAACCCCCGCTTCGATGATTTCCACCTCCACGACTAGCCAAGTTGTATTGTAAAATGTATTGTGTGTGCAGACCTAGTGTGTGTGCAAGGTCCTAAGATGCAAGTAAGCAAGCTAGAGAAACCTAGAAAGTAAACCCTAATTGCTCATAAATGATAATGTAAATGCTCTAAATCGAGATGCAAAGTGATCTAAAGCATGAATAAAGGATATGTTGAAGCTTATGCAAAGACATGAAAACAACATGAAATCATCCCCAACCCTCAAGGGAGGAGTACAAGCCAATCTTCAGTCGGTAATCTCCTATTGTTCTTCAATGTCTTCCAAGCCCTAAATGGATGAATGAAATTGATAAATGCTTGATAGAAGGATGTTGAATGTTGTTGAAGTCTTCAAAGATCTGCTCTTTCGCTACATAGAAGGTCCCTGAAAGCCAAAAAATCAGATCCTTTCAAATGAAGAAAGTGAGCTCTTATATAGAAAACCCTAGGTCGTAATTTCATCTTTTGGCCGACCTAGAGATTGAATCTCCCACCAATTTCTTGGGGTTAAGCTTTATTTTATGATTGGATCGCACTCCTAAAATTTCGAGAAAAATGTCCAGGACCATGTGCACTCCGGGCGCCATGGTCCCGACAACTTTTCACCAAATTTTCAGGGCCGTCGGATATGATGATTTTAGAGAGAATCCTGAAGTTACAGGTGATTTCAAGATGTTTTGACCCTCGAAACCAAGCCCCCAAGTTCAAAATAGGACCTAATTAGGGTTTTTGATTAAATGATGTATTGGAGGAATAAAATAAAAAGGGCACACTTTAACGAAAGGGCCCAACTTTATGATGTGAAAGATGATGAAATAGAACCTTAGACCTAATTAATTTGATTAATTAACTGCTAAAGGGGAAATGCAATGCAAAATACAAAATGTGCCAAGGCGGGTGCTAAACTAGGTGTGAAATTGTACCACCCTAGCAAGTGCGTACAATTTACGACGCTACAGTATCTACACTGAGTATTTCTATAGTGAGCCATTTTTGTAACCTGATAGCGAGCCACCTCTCTTTGTAAACAAAAAAATAACTATTTATGTTCTCTTGAGAGTTAACACTTTCAATGGTTTTTCCCATTTGGGTTTTCCATGGATAAATTCCGATGTTTATCTTGTGGTTGTGCTCTTCATGTTTAGTCTGCATTAACTACTTTCTTTCAGCCAAGCTTGTTCTATATTTAAGTGGCAGGTTATTATTGTAAAGATAAGTTTTAATCTCAGGGAATACTGATTCATGCCCCTCTCTGTATTTCGGTGCCTTCAACCTGATAAAAAATTGTTATCGGAGCTTTGGTCCCTTACTTGTAAAGCTTAACCACTTGAGGGAGATCCGTATTGGTTGAGTCATGGCACCTTTATGCTAGGCAGAAGATTTTTAGATGGATGAATATTTGAGGACAAATTTTGAAGATTTGGAAAGCATTGAATTAGAGAATGAAAAATTCAAGGAGAATTTGAATGTAGAAAATGACTGTGTGCACAAGCAAAGAGAGAAAGTCTGGAAGTTCAAATTAAGGCATAAGTAGGTTAATAATTAGTTGAAATAGGCAAATGAGACTATTAAAGATTTGTTGTAGAAAATTAAAGAAAAGAAAAGTTAGAGTAGATCCAAAAAGAGACAATAAAGAAGTCTGGAGAATGTGAAACGCTTGAACAAGAAGTGAACTATTTGAAGGTAGAACATAATATCCTTGACAACAGTAAGCTCTTGGAAGATTTGATCATCATGCAACAAGTTAAATTGGATAAAACCAAACTTGGTTTCTAACCCGGTATGTGTTCAGATTACAATGGTAAAGAAGAAAAAAAAGAAGTCAAAGATGAAGAAGAAAAGTCAGAAGATAAGGAAAAATACCGAAATCATAAATCAAATGCAAGAAGACCATCAATCTGATAGCCTAACGCACAAAGGTACCCATCTTTTAATGGCTATTATTTTTAATGTAATAAATTTGGACACAAGACAACAAATTGTAGAAGCATTCAATATTATAGTTGCAAGATGTTTGGACATAAAGAAAGTCTTTGTAGAAATCATGTTTTGAGTCAGAATTATAATCCAATTGATTCAAAGAGTTTCAAATTTCATGGATATTGTTACATTTACAATAACTACGGATATAAGTCTAGTCAATGCAGATATAGATCACATGCTATAAGATCTGAAAGGAAGATTCTCAGTTATTTGAAATGCAAGTAGTCCAGACATTATGCTAATCAATGCAGGAATGGAAATATGGAGAAATCTACTGAGAAGAATGTGATGAAGAATGGTGAATTAAATAAGAAAGAAAATTTGGTCTGGAGAAAGAAGAGTGGCAAAGGAAATGAGCCTAAAGTATTGGAATCTGGTCCAGGCACCCCTTCCTCTAGTAATTAAGTTAAGAGTTTTGGGTCAGGAGGAGTTTTGATCTAAAAGAAAAATACAAGTTTATATTTCCAAAGAAGAGTGGCTGAAAGTTCTGATGTGATATTTAAGTTTTGACATTTTTGGGTGTATATATCTATTCTTTCTTTTCTTTTTCATCAAAGGTATTTTTCATCCTTGATGTCAAAAGGGGAAGAAAGGAATATGGATTTGAGGAGTTGCATAGGTAAGGGGGAGTTGAGTGTAGTTATGCTTTGAATATGTTTTTCCATCAATGACAAAGGGGGAGATTGTTGGAAATTGTTAGACTTGTGTTAATAATGTTGTCATTGTTTTCATACTAACTTTTTGGTTTTGATTGGATACTATATGCAGTCTAGATATTGGTCCAGATGTTATATATATTATGAGTGTTGTATGTGATTTTTGTATGTAGTCAGTATTTGTAGTTTAGCATTGTTGTTTTGGTCTGAAGTCATTATGTAGCATGTTATGGACAACTCTGGATGATGAGTCTTGAGGTTTCCTAGAGTTCTCATTGATCTCGGTATTAGTTGTGTCTCAATATTAGTTGCTTAAATAATTGTCAGAAGCATCTCTTCGAGTTTTGTGTTGTCATTTTCTTTGTACGGATGGAATCTACATTTTGGAGATATTGGGATTGATTTTGTTATAATGCGTCAGTATTATTGGGTCTGGATGACCCTGCCCCATTCTGGTAATCTTGATGTATGCATTGGAAATTAGAGTATATAAAAGAACCGTGTAGACGTCTTACAAAGGCCAACATACTATTTTGTATTTGTGCCCTCCAGTATATTTATACATATACATATGTGGTACCATAAGAAAGGAAAGAGAGAAAAATAGGACTAAGTGTGTGAAGGTGTGTGATGTGCAAAATTTGGTAGTGAATATAGTGTTGTCTGAAGTGCGTGTTGCGAATAGAAAAAAAGAGACAATGTTGCAATGGTGCGGTAGTCCTTTATTGAACCTGATACAAGATAGTTGTGCACAGATCTCTGACAAGATCTGTTGTAAAATTTGAGATTTGTAATTTGAGCTTAACCTTAGAACTGATTCCATGCTTTTGGATATACTATCCCTTTCAGTTTAACCCTTTTACTTGAAGTGAGTATTCCGACAGTTAGCCATCTTTTTGTTGTATCTATAGTGAGCAGTTCGACAGTGAGCCATTTTTGTGATCTACCAGTGAGCCAACTCTCTTTGTAAACACAAATATAACTAGTTATATTTTCTTGAGAGTTAACACTCTCAGTGGTTTTCCCCATTCGGGTTTCCCATGTATAAATTATTTTTTTGATCTTGTGGTTGTGTTCTTCATGTTTAGTCTGCATTAACTACTTTATTTAAGTCAAGCTTGTTTGATATTTAAGGGGAAGGTTATAATTGTGGAGGAAAATTTTAATCTCTAGGAATATTGATTCACCCCTGCTCTTAGTATTCCAATACTTTCAACCTAATCAACACTAAAATATCAAATTCTTCTTGCATAGAATCCTATAATTCTTTGCACATTGCATCATTACTACCTCAAAAGATAATGTCATCCATATAAATAACAATAATCACTAAATTATCACATATCTAATTATTTTTCTTCAATCAACATTGTTCTTGGAATCTCTTGCATAGTCTGCTTCTTTCTCTCTACTAGTCCATTTTTCCAACGAGTCATATGAGTAGAACATTTTCTCCAGATCCCATGCATGTCAAATAATTATTCTTATTAATTAGAGATTAACTATATGCCTCTATTTGATCTTAAACACTTGACTATTATTTTATGAAAAGAACAACACATAAATGCCTTCCATAGTGTTAAATTCAAAGAGGAGAAAAGTAGGGGTGACTTTCAATTTTAGATTACAATCATTAAGATGCACATTTCTAAAATAATAGATTAGAATAGAACAAAATTCACAAACACAAAGTTAACACCAGATTTTCACATGGGAAAACCCTTACGGGTGAAAAAACCACACACCAAAGAAATAATCACTTGTATTATAGTAATAAGAGAATTACATATGTTATAGGTTAATTGCTCTGCATCAATGTCCGTTCAAGCAACACACACAGTCCAGATCAAATTAGATCCACAAAGATTATAGGAACAATGTTTTGCAATTCGATAATCAAAAGAACCACCAACCAACCAACAAACCAACTTTTGCAAATGATTGATCCACTTCCAACCTCTCTGCAACCATTTCTTTAGATGTTTTATATCTCTGCTCAGAAAATGGTTTGGCTTAGTTTCCTTATGACTCA
This sequence comes from Cryptomeria japonica, assembly GCF_030272615.1. Taxonomy (NCBI): domain Eukaryota; kingdom Viridiplantae; phylum Streptophyta; class Pinopsida; order Cupressales; family Cupressaceae; genus Cryptomeria; species Cryptomeria japonica. The sequence goes on from NC_081411.1 coordinate 252,097,155, forward strand.
AACCGTCAGACTCTTCAGTTGTCAAAAGAATGGTGTGTAATCTACTTTGAATTCCAACCACACTCCATAGACTCCAACTCAAACCAATTATTGACATCTAACCCAGTAGGTTAAACCGAGTCACATGTGGTCCCACAAAGTCTCAAAGGATATCGATAAATGTTCCAACACCAACCAACCACTGACTTCCAACTTAGTAGATGAAACCAAGTTAGCTATGGTCCCCACCAAGAACATCTCAAAGCTTATCAGCTTATTGCTACTCGATGGAAGTGTAACTTATTAGTTGTCATTGTCAGCAAGCTTTGTTCCACCCGATATTTGATCCCCAATAGTGCTATGTCAATGGGCTCCTCACAAGTTTCATATCAGTTGATCACACTTTTAAAACGGCTTTTCCAAAAACTCAATTTCTACCGATAGCATGAGTCAGTTGTGGTCCCCAACAAGAATATCGCTTATCGACATAGAATAAAAAATTGACACTAAAATAGCTTTATAGAAAACTCAAGTTCTATCGATAACACTTTTCTTGACATTGAATAGTCTTATATCAAAGATCTAATCAAAGAGAAAAGTGACTTATCAAACTCTAGTGTTACTTTGAAAAATCCTTCTACACCTGATATTGCCAAGACTTATTCAAGTCTACTTATCTCATTGCATCTCTATTTGTGTGTAAACCACGAAAGGTATTCAACTACATTTGGATCTAGTCGGCAACATGGAAGTTATCCACACCAAACTACTTACAACAGAAACCAAATGCCATCTAATCGAGATTTCAACTAGTAAGTTTGAGACACCCATTCTGAACAGTTATTTTGATTTCATTTTCAATCATTGTCTTAAATGCATTAAAATTCTAATATTCTTCCAATTCTCTTTTAGAAACATAATCCAAGTCATTCTAGAATTATCATGAATAAGCATCATATAATACCTAACACCTTATAGACTCTCTGTTCTCATTGATTCACATAGATCTATATGAGTCAAATCTAATTGCTTTCTAATAGAATACATATGGTAGGAAATAAAGTCTTAACAAATCTAGTCTTCATCTAATTTCCTTTGTGAAATTGTTTGAACCTAGTATATGGAGGCTTCTTGATCTTAGGCATGTCTCATACCACACCTTTTGGGATAATCGTTACAAGATCATAAAAGTTAATATGTCCCATCCTTTCATGCCACATTCAACCATATTCCCTCTATATAGGAAAGCAATTATTCCCATCAACTTCACTGAGACGATACACTTCATTGTCAGTCTTGCTTCCTTCCACAACTAACTCACTAGTATTAGTTCTTATGATTTCACAACCCTTTGCATTGAATGATATATTGTATCTTTTATCACACATCTGACTCACACTTAGAGGGTTTTTTTTCAACTCATCTACATACATGACATCGTCAATTTTTTTCTTTCCACCATGAATATTGAATATAACCTTATTGATAATCTTAGCAATAAATTTGTTGCCAAGTGTCACAACTTCTCCATCAAACTTTTTCAAGTCCATAAACTTTATTTTGTCTCTATTTATGTGACTTCAACATTTTTTTTCAGTGATCTATAGATTCTTCTCTTTCTAAGCATGTAGTACAGTCTGAGCCACCATGGATTTCTCTATTCTTTGTTCTTCTAGTTTCTTCTTTCAAATATTTTTAGTTTAACTACTCTCAATTATTGAGTTATTTCCTTTTACATTGAACATAGGACTCACCAAATTGGTTCTATAATTTTTCACAATATGCCAAAAATGTTGCACTTATGAGAAATAATATTGAAATTAAAATATGGTGCAAAAGTATTTATACTAACAAATTTATTTCTTCTTGCATGAACTTTTCTACAATTCACATTCTTGAGACCAAATTGACTGCAATTAGAATAATAATAAACAAAAAGAAATAATTGGAAATACTTAAGGAATCCAAAGAGAGAAAGAAAGATAAAAATAATATTAAAAGAGAAGTGTAGAGATCTATGAAATATTAAGAATGGATGTGAGAGCTAATAGTCAAGAGAGAGAAAGACCAAGAACCAAAATTTTGGAAATAAAATGAGTATGCAAGAGAAGGTTACATATAAGTGAGTTAGATTCATATTGATCCATTTTCATTTACATGAGACGGTGATGAGTGGAAAAGTAGTCATTGGCATCCAAAAAATAAAAAATCCAAAACAAAATTAATAAGTAAAAGGATGAATTCTTCATCATTACACCTTACGATATAATATTAAATCCTTGGTCAATTATTATTATTCCAAACAACCATGAATGTCAAAATGGTCTCTTAAACTTTCCAACAAACCACAAAATTTATAGTAGCATTCCATAATATGATTTTTTTAAATCTATTTTCTCCTAGATTTCTAATTCACAACCACCCTAGTTGTGCCTATTGATCCTAGGTTTCTTCAAGAGTCAGCAAACTCCATATTCAAAGACACATTCCATTTTCTATCTCATTTGAATTTTCTTCATTGTTTCCTTCCAGATCTATTTTTTCTTCTACAACTATAGGAATAATCTCAAATTTGGTTTCTTGAAGAGGTTTGGGGTAGTCTGATCGCATAGATTCATATTGATCCATTTTCAACCAAAAAATAAAAAATCATAAGACATTAGAGTGATGAAAGAATTTCCATGAAATGCATTACTATCTAAATTATTTAAGCTAGAAAAAAATTAGAGACCAGACGAAAATAATAGTAATCAAAAGGTAACATAAAAAAGTGGTCCAATTGAGCACCTTTAGAAGGAGAAAGTTTTTTGAAAAGGTTTGAAATGAGTCCACATAAATACAAATGGGATGGACAACAAAGTGGAGACAAAACATAGTGTGAAATTGTAAGGGTATATAGTTTCCAATGTTACACCATGTACTAGTAAATTATAGAAAAAAATGATGTAACATGTAAGCATGCATCAAATCAGCCATCAAACTCATGGAGAAATAAATCTCTACAAATTTCCATGTTATCACCATGTAATATGATATAAGGTAAATATTTTTTTTATCAATATAGCATGAGAATCTAATGAAATATCATAATACAAAAATACCACAAAGTCATGTATTATAATTTATATGAGATGTTAAATAATAGTACATCATAATACATAGTATCATCATGTATGTAGAAATGTATCTAACATAGATTCCAATCCCTAGACTTCTCAAAAAATGTAGCACCGAAGTAACAATGTGAATCTAAAGTCATAGGAGTAGAACTATCATGAGATTTATAATAATAACATCATACGTAGTTGGATATGGTGTAACTTCATAACATAATCATATTTCGAAGTGATTCATGACTATATTAGAGGCCTAGATTATTTTAAACAACTAATAATTCAGCTACTAAAATATTATATTTCACTTTAGGTTGTTTCTCACAATTGAATATAAAATCATTTGTAATTTTTTTTTATTTTGCGGATTTAATATAGTAGATTTGGGAATTTAAATTTACATTTACTTTTGTTTCAGTTTCTAAAAAAAATCAATTAGATTTAAGAACACATTGGAGAGTTTTGTAGACAATGATTTTCTCCTTTTCTCAAACCATTTGATGTAGTTTAATGGTTTTGAAATATAATTTTAGACATGCTAGAAAAGTATGTAATATATGTAGAATGTCATGAATGTTAATGTCACATTAATAATATTATATTGTTAATGTCATATGATAACTACTTAATACTTTAGTAACCTCAAACTCAATGATAAAAATGAACAAATTAAAATAACTAACAATTAATTAAGAATAAGTTAATCTAAACTTTATTTTAGTTTTTAACTTACAAATTTACATTAAAATGTATAAATATATAACTAATTAAACATAAAAAATAAATGAGATTACACGTGGGAGTGATGGGCAGGAAAGGGAGCGTACGAGGAATCAGGCAGGGGATGGTTTCGTCAACAGATGATTCTGGTGCTGCTGATGAGGACGACGATGGAGATGGGGGAGACGATCCGTTTTTCCTCATCCTCTTTCCTATGTTCTGGCCTTTTCTCTCCATTGTGGAACGAGGGTTCTCTGCTGAGGGCTTAGAGGACTTGTTGGTTTGATTTGTGGAGACGGTGGCAAGGAACCTCTCGGTTGTTTTCGATGATGGTGCACTTTGTGGAGTTGTAGCTATGTTGTTTCTCACTCTTGACGGATGTTGGATTCCTCTTGGGTTCATGCAGATCGGGTTTTGGGTGGATGACTCTATCCCTCTTCTGAGGGTTTTTGTGGGTGTCATCCCTTGTTCGGGCTTTCCACTTGGGTTGGTTTTCAAGAACCCCTTTCTTGTTCTGGGGTTTTTTCTTTCAATGAGAGCTTTGTGGGGGCTTTGGTTTTGCGCCTTGTTGGAGGGTGGTTTAAGGTTGGTGGCCTTTTCTGGTATCTTTCCTTGTTTTCTTTCTCATGGGTTGTCTGCTAAGTGGTCTATTGAGGTGACTACAACTTCTATTGAGGTGGAGTTGGACTTGGTTGTTTTTCTCGTGAGTAGTTGGAGGGAAAGTTTTTGGTTGGTTGCTTCCCTTTGGCATTCTCTTTCGTCTTTTATTGTCATGGTTTTGGGAGCCATGCTAAAACCCAATGTTCCTGGTTCAGGGAGCCAGTTAAATCCCTATGGGGTGGATTTTAGTAATTTTGGGAGATATACCCATGTTTCTTTGGTTCAAATTAAGGTTAAGGGAGCCTATATAAAACCCTTTTTGTCTCTTGTTTTGGGTGTTGTTCTTCCTTGTGTGCCTCATCCTTATCTTGGACCCCATTTTCTTGAGGGTTATTTTGACCTTCTTCGTGGCTCCATGGCTTGGTGATTTATGATTTACTATTTGCATCTTGGGGCTTCTCCAATATTTCCTATTGAGGTGGGTTTGTCTTTTATGGAGGGGGAGATGGATGTGGCTGTAGGTGCTTTATCTTCTATCGAGGTGAAGGCAGATGTTGTTGGTTATGCCTGGAGGATTCACATGTTCAAGTATTTTGGTGCTCAAGGTTTTTGGTGCTTCTTTAAACCCCTATCTGGTTGTTGGAGCCCTATAAAACCCATTCTAGAGGTTGAGGGAGCCTAGAAAAACCCTATGTATTTTTCTCTTTTCAAGGCCAGGTTGGATGCTAGCAATTTTCAAAGGCTTAGTTCAGCCAATCTCTGTTTTTGGTAAGGTGAAGGTTTTGTTGATGTTCTCGTGATGTTTCTGCTACAGGTTAAGGGTTCCTAGGAAAACCCTGCTGGTTGGATGAGGGTGCCAGTCAAACCCTTGTTCTCTATCTCTGAGATCTAGTTGTTTTTAGATCTGTTAATTTGGCCAACGTGGTTGGTAGTGTTTGATCATTTTTTCTGGCTGGCATTTGGTTTAGTGTTGGCTGCTAGGTATGCTTGATCTTTTTGTCTGTAGCATCCCATTGTTGGTTTCAGATCCATAAAAAACCGAGGGTTTTGGGTCCCTTTAAAACCTGGTGTACAGAGTTTCTAGTCCCCTCAAAACCTGTTTATCCTAATAAAAAACAAATAAATCAGATTATCAATAAATCTAAATTTTTAAAATATACTAAAATTAATTTATTGTATTTCTCAAAATAATAATAAAAAAATATAAATACATAATAACCATTATATTTAAAACAAATTGATCAAAAGAAATCCAAAAAAACTTTAATAAATAAAAAGATGAATTCTTCATCATTACACCTTACGATGTAATATTAAATCCTTGGTCAATTATTGTTATTCCAAACAACCATGTATGTCAAAATGGTCTCTTGAACTTTCCAACAAACCACAAAATTCATAGCAGCATTCCATAATATGATTATTTTATAGCCATTTTCTCCAAGGTTTCTAATTCACAACCTCCCTAGTGGTGCCTATTGATCCTAGGTTTCTTCAAGAGTCAGCAAACTCCATATTCAGAGACACATTCCATTTTCTATTTGCTTCTTTCCTTGTTTCATGCCTCGTGCATCGAATGGTCAACGAATCAATTGTAGAATGCAATCATATTAAAAACCGATCCAAGGAAAATTTAAATAAGTATATATGCATCTGTATTACATAAAAGAAGAAACAAAGTTGTTTGGATAAGTTTTGTTTATTTCCTTTTCAATGCCGATAAAATATTAAAACCAATGTGCGGATCCGTGGTTTCCACAAGTGGGAATATTGAAGTGAGCTAGCTTGATTGATTATTGCAACTTGCAAAAGATTGCTCCCATTTCAAAATATATTTGGTGGAAGGTGAAGATAATACCGAGACGCAATACAATGTAGCTTTCATACAAGTTGCTCCAATAAGTGAGTTTGTAAATCCATAAATGATTCATGACAGTTGCCACTATAATCAATGGTTTTAAAACGCGAGAGGAAGGGAGAGTCTGCAGGTTTAAATGAAACCTTCTTTTCTAGGTTGAAAGAGTTGGAAAACAATGGTTCATTTAAACCTGCAGACTCTACATATATCTATCATGCTTTATTTTAATGATTGGTTAGAAAGTTATCTTTTTCGAGCAATGGAGTACAATAAGGTTAACTTTTCAAATAATTGGTGCATTTTAACTAAGTGGGAGATTCTAAAGTTCAATTATTGTTTTTTGAGCATGTAAGCATAAGTAGGTTCAAAAGTTAGAAAATTTGGGCATCCAAGCACAATAAGGGATGGGAAGAATGGAATAAAAGGATTAACCGTTATATTTATGTGATTTATAGACAATTTTCTTTCACAAATCTATAATGTTAAAAAATAAAAAAATAAAAAATTTAGGTACATGCAATAGTAAACCAAATAAATATTGCTATTCTATTGAAAACAAGTGCAATAATCAGAAACAATAAAACATTTATAAAAATGTGAAATATTGTACAAAAACCAGCCTTTGTTACATCAAAGGTATGTGGTAACGTGGTTGTACCTATGGGTTGATGGATGTGAGAACTCTTTCCAAGAACAAAAGGGTTTCATGAGAGGTGACTGATAAATTAACCTGAGTTCCAACAAATAAATGGATAGGATGCACTTGAAAGATAAATGGATCACATAAGTTGAGAGCCATGGAGAGATGAGAGGGGGATGAGTGTACCCATGTTGTTAGAGGAGATGGTGGAAGAGGGATTAAGGGGAGAATCAATAGTGGAGATTCTACTTGGAGGAAGTGGAAGAATGAGATGGAAGTCATACTTTAGAATACCCTTAGATAAATTTCAAATTGGATTATGGGTATGAACAAGAATTTTACTCATGTGAAATTGAACCAATGCCATGTCACATATACAATAGTCCATGTCTTATTTATAAAAGGTGCATGACTTTGTACACGTGTGAGGAATGCAAAGTATTTAAACAAGGTTAGGGATGTACATGTTAGTAATTAAGGAGTTACTTGGATTAGCACATTTAATGGAGTGTGGAAAAGAGGAACTAAATAAATAAATTATTTATTCAACCATTTGGGATGAGAGTGGTGGAGCTTAGGTAAATAAATAATTAGATTTATTTACTCGATGCAGATAATAGAGAGAATAGCATTATGTGATTTCGGATATAAATATGAGTGAATAATGATGAAATGATTTTATTAATTAAATTATAAAATATCATTTATTTAATAAGGGAGTCAAAATTGAATAATTAGGTTTGTATTCAATTAATTGTGGAATAAATAGTCAAGAAATGATGAGGTATCAATTTTTGGTGTCTACACATATAATGTAATAATTGTTAGGATAATGTTTGACATTAACTTTGAAATCCGATGTCAGTCATGTGTCTTCATGTTCCTTGAAAATTGTTCTTGAGGATATGAGAGGAACAACATTTAATATCTATATTATGTAACAAATTGTAATTGTATCTTTAAGAGGTGAACATGTGTTGTTGATGAAGATAAGCGGAAATGAGCAAAGATGCCTTCTAAGCATCTATTTTGGGGAATGTGAAGAGTAATTGTTTAGTCATCCAAGTTTCTATTATGAAAGATTGTTTGTTGGGTGATCCAAAGAGTCAATGAAGAGTTACAAAGCATCTAAGAAGTTAGATAATTAAGTGGATATGGTTTAGATGCCAATGTTGGATCCATTTGAAATATATTGTTTAATTATCATGTCTACTGGTTGTCCCTTATCCTAGGCATGACTTTATGTAAGTGGCTTGTTACATCTTATTACCACAATGGTTTATCTTGTCACAATTTTTTATTAGTTGAAAGTGGTAGTGTTATATTGGGTTTTTGTAGCTAATAAGGTGATATTGAGGTAAAGAGTAGTGAATAGTAGTGAAGATTAATTATATACTTTCCCTCATTTTTAATATAGATGGAGTTAGATATATTGACAATATCCTAGCTACAAACTCATCCCAATTGGTTAGCCAACAAAGAATATAAACAATAACATTGAATCACACCAAAAACTACAATTATGAATTTATGATAAATTTAAATTTGCATAACATTCTATAGTTTTCTTTTGATAATAAAAACCCAAATTTAAATACAAAAACTCAAATTGGCTGCAAGCAAAATATGTGCTCATTTTTCTTTATACACTTTCTCTTACAAATTTTTATATATCATATACTCAACTCCCCCAATACTATCTCTTTCTATACATAATTAAAATGTAAATTTCATAAATATATTTCATTCTCTCCTTAGAATCTAAAAAATAGAAACTTCATTAATTATTTATATGTTCCACATTAGCTTTTGAACTTTTATGCATTAAATATAATCTTCAACTTAATTTTGTTGCACCAATTCATTTTCTTCATCTTCCAAATACCACTTTCATTTCTTTACTCCTCCAAATTACAACATAGTCTCATTTATAATTTATATTCTTTTATTAAACATCCAAATAGATAGATTCATTTGATATCTTATACCCCTCTTTGTTCATCCATTGTAACACCTCTTTTTACACCTATGCAATACTCTTTTTGTTACTAATTAGGTTCTTAGGATTTTAATGATTATAAACAAAATATAAATGAAATGAAATGAGAACCATACATGCATGAATATACATATTATAGAAGATATACATGGGGAAAACTCTTTTGGGTAAAAAACCCTATAAAGAATCAATTTATTAAAATACTTACATAATATAGTACATATAACAAAATAGACCTAAAATTGGCAATACTCGTCCACATACTTCCACATGGCCAATAATACCTCTTGTGCATAGGGATAGAACTTATTATAGAGCTCCAAATTCTTCCACCTCACAAATGAGAGGGAACCTCCTTAAATCTAGGAGGAAGAGCAGATTCACTAGTCACACCTTTTCAATAACTCCCATACATAAATAATTAAAAATCTAATAGCTATTAGATTATAATTATTTCAAATGGGATATTCTTATAAAGCATATATTATATAAAGTTTTCTATCCTTATATTAGAATATTATATAATTTTTATAAAGGTATGATCCTTAATAATATTTTCTATCACTTTCCTTATACTATAACAATACCTCTATTATTTGTGTAGCCTTTCTCATCTTTGTGCCCTCTTTAGATGACTTTCTCCTTCACTCACCCACTTTTCCACTAGGTCAAATTCCCCCATAGATGTCGAACACTTGACAAGACTCAGAGGGAGGGTGAAACAGTCTAGAACTTCAAAATCATTTATTAATAAACAAAATTAACTTAGTAATAACACATTAATCATCAACCATCAACACAGGAATGCCACATTTACATGGAAAACAAAAATAGGGAAAAAACCACAGTGAGAATCTAACTCACAATATGAATAAAAATTATGTTTATGATGTTTTAGGCTTACTGAAAAGGATCACCAAAACCTAAAGGACTTGCAGATTTAAGACACACAATCTTAGGAAAGATACAAAGAGCAATTTATCAACTAAATAAAACTTCTTCAAGACAAGATACAAATTGTTGCTTAAGGACTCACTATCAATCAATGACGAATGAAATAGTTGAATTGAATTTGAGAAGGATTCTCCTAAACATGAAATTATCCTTGAACAACTAAATCAAGCAACCAACATCATGGAAAACATCTCTAATAATATTTATTATCCAACACATTGTCTTCCACAATATATCAACTTTAAAGGTCTTCTCAAATTGACTTTCGCATCACCACAAACTCAAATCTTCTTGTAGATCACTCAGATACATTTCTTCACATAATTCACTTCTCATACACACTAGAAATCATGCATATGCACAATTTAAATATGATATACAACATTGAAAACCTAATTAAGGTTTGGCGAAAAATAGAATAAATAATATCACGCAAAATAAGCCACCCGAACCTAAAATACTTAAATTGGTACACTCCAAAAGAATGAGATAACCAAAAAATATCACAATACATCCTTCCATGATTGATCCAACAATCGACACATGCTAACACATACTTCAAAAGCTTGTTACTAAATGTAACATGTATACATAATCAACTAGTCGGCCATATAACCACTGACACAAAATAATCAATGTGGATTTATGCATGCCATGGTGAGACCCAAAACAACATCTCAACATAACTTGTTGGAAAGAGATGTAGGTATGATGAGATATTGTCATTGATGGAAACTCATATCAGATTTGGTATCCACAGCTCATGATGTGATCATTTCGTAAGATTGTTTGAAGATTAGTGAGGTATACTAAAAATAGTGCATTCGGTAGAGTGTTCAAGTTTGGTTGGTGGATTATTTTGGTTAAGTATTTTGCTTTGTAGATTTCAGAGACGACTTATAGATGTGTAATGTCTCATTCCTAGCTTGTTGCCTCCAATGATGAGTTTGACGTTAATTCCGCTTATGGATTTTGTGGATTGATTTTGGCAATTGTTTGTATCTTTGAGGATGTGGGGCCAACATATGGGAATCTTGTGGATATTTTTTTTTGGCCTGGATATGCATTGGAGATGGATTTGAGCCAACTTATTTACATGTTTCATCTTTTGTGACATGTTCTTGAAGACGAAATGAAAGGGTTCTTAATTAGTGATGCAGATATATAAGAAAGGTCTATTTGATCATTTTAATGCATGATGATGATATGGGAGATGGGTATGACCGATTATGCGCAACTTCATGTTCACAAGTAGTTAGAATTGTGCTCCAGATTGAAGTGAAACATCATAACAGAGCAGTATTGCAGAGTTGAGTAAGATATGGTATTTTTTTCTTCATTAGAACTATATAGAGACATTTGCTGATGCTAATTTATAGTTAAAACTTCATTGTAATATCTTACAAACATTTGTATGACAGTGAGCCTTCGCAGATTGTAGCCCTTACCTGTAATTGAGCAGTGATCTCTAGGCACTATGCCTAAATGCATGTGTATTCTCTTTTGTAATATTCTTATACTACTAACAGAGTATAATAATATTGTGGGTTTGAATTCCACTATGGTTTTTCCCTTAATTGGGTTTCCACGTAAAAAATCTTGTTGTTATTATGTCGATAATTGTTTTCTTAATGTTTTGCATCTATGTATCTTTAAGTTGCTGCAAACAGATTGAGAATCAAATAATGAATGTTTAAAATTACAGAAAATTGATTCACCCCCCCTCTTAGTGTTCATTGATTCAAAAAATTGGTATCATATCCTAGTTCCTCGGAAGAAGCCTAATAGCTTGAGGTAAATTCGCGAAGGTGAATCAATGGATTCTAATGGTCTTAGACAACAACTACTTGTTGCACTTGATGATCTTGATCAGTCCAAAGATAAAGTCCACAAATTGAAAATAAATATGAAGGATGCTGACAATTTTCATTTAGACACTAAAGGAGAATTGAGTAGGTCCAAGGAAAAGAGAAAGGAGCTTATTGATCATTTTTAGGAGAAAGAGAGTCAAAGCAATGATGAAGAAGGCCTGAAGGAAAAAGGTAGAAGAATGTGACAGACTTGCTAGAGTTAATTAACTTCAAAGAAATGAAATGGAAGCCATTTTGATGAAATTGACAAAGGAGATTGAAGAAAAGAAGAAGAATGAGGAAAATGTTGCTCAATCCTTGAAAGATAAATCTAAAGAATGTTGCAGACTTGAGAATGAGAATGGACAGTTGATAAGTGACCTTCAAAATTCTAGAGAACATGAGGAAGATCTTGGAAATTAGGTCATCCTTCTCAAATATTATCTTGATGTTACAAATAAGTACAAGGAGAAGTTCTGAATCAGCTCAGTTAGACTAGATGTGATGCTTTCAAGTTAGAAGAATCCTAATGATACAAAAGGTCTTGGATTTGAGAAATCTGAAAGCTCCAAATCAGCTCAACAAAAGAACAACTCAAGAAGGCCTCTGGTAAGGCAACTTAATTCTCATAAATTCAATGGTAACTACTTTATTTGCAATAAATTTGGCCATATGGATAGTCAGTGCAGAAATAGGATGATCAATAATGTTCCATCTTTCACCGGTCACTGTTTCAAAAGCAATAAATATGCTCATTAGGCAAATATATGCAGAATTGTGATGAATAACTTTCAAAATAGAAGAAATGTCAGATGTTATGAATGTGGTATGTTTTTACACGTTTCTAATCAATGCAGATCAAGAAGAAATCAAAAGAATTTCAGGCCTATGGAAGGAAATGTTGTCTTCCATGCTTGCAACAAATTCAGTCGCATAGCTAAGTATTTCAAAAGAAAAAATATGAATATGAGAGGCCCAGAAGACAAGAACAAAAATCTGAAGGATGATGAGAAGGGTAAAGAAAAAGTTGAGGAGATTAGAGATTAGATGAAGAAGACTTGGGTCAAGAAGAGTGATGATAATACAAGAAATGGGTCCGCACCTGATTCTGGTGTTGGAACCTCATCCAGTAACTAAGCCAAGGCATCCAGCCTTAGGGGGATATTTTCATGAAAATTTTACAAACCCCTTATTGAGATTTGTACCTAGTTTTGGAAGGCTGTAGATGATTATTTGATGTTTAATGATTTAGTGGGAGATTTTTTGAAAGCATTTGATAATTTGCAGAAGATTTCTTGAAGATCTGTCAGTATGAAAAGTATCCAAAAATGTTAAGGTTAAGACCATTTATTATACCTAAAGGTTAGTCATGTAGTGAATAAAAGAAAAATCAACCATTCATTTCTCACTTTCCATCTAAATCGAGAGAGAAGTAGAGCGAAGGAGAGTAGAGTTTCAAGACATTAAGAGCAAATAAAGGATTCATCATTTACATCAATGGAAGATGATCCGAATGGTTCTTTTTCTTCTATCTTGTATGGAGTGTTGCATGTAGAAGATATTAGGGTTTACATCTCCTGTAACACTGAAGAGCTCAGGAGTGCCCAAATGTTGAATCTACACACAAAGAACATGATTGATGGAATGGGTAACCTAAAACCTGAATTCAAATCAATTGAGGACAAGGGTTTCATGCAATTCATTAATTTTATGGTGTTTGATGAGCCAGAATGGGTTTTATACATTTTGAGTAGATTGTATGATGAATTCATGTGGGTTGATAAACCTCACAAGATTACTCAGAGTATAATTAAGGTTGTAGCATGTTTAAGAACAGTCGATGAGGTTCCTACTCTTAGACATATCAAGAATGTGATAGACTTGCTACAGTTAATACACTTCAAAGAAATGAAATGGAAGCCATTTTGATGAAATTGACAAAGGAGATTGAAGAAAAGAAGAAGAATGAGGAAAAGCTTGCTTAGTCCTTGAAAGATAAATCTAAAGAATGTTGCAGACTTGAGAATGAGAATGGACAGTTGATAAGTGACCTTCAAAATTCTAGAGAACATGAGGAAGATCTTGGAAAGTAGGTCCTCCTTCTCAAATATTATCTTGATGTTACAAATGAGTACAAGGAGAAGTTCTGAATCAGCTCAGTTAGACTAGATGTGATGCTTTCAAGTTAGAAGAATCCTAATGATACAAAAGGTCTTGGATTTGAGAAAGGTGAAAGCTCCAAATCAGCTCAGCAAAAGAACAACTCAAGAAGGCCTCTGGTAAGGCAACCTAATTCTCATAAATTAAATGGTAACTACTTTGTTTGCAATAAATTTGGTCATATGGATAGTCAGTGTAGAAATAGGATGATCAATAATGTTCCATCTTTCACCGGTCACTGTTTCAAAAGCAATAAATATTATCATTAGGCAAATGTATGCAGGATGGTGATGAATAACTTTCAAAATAGAAGAAATGTCAGATGTTATGAATGTGGTATATTTTTACATGTTTCTAATCAGTGCAGATCAAGAAGAAATCAGAAGAATTTTAGGCCTATGGAAGTAAATGTTGTTTTCCATGCTTGCAACAAATTTGGTCACATAGCTAAGTATTGCAAAAGCAAAAATATGAATATGAGAGGTCCTGAAGACAAGAAAAAAAATATGAAGAATGCTGAGAAGGGTAAAGAAAAAGTTGAGTAGATCAGAAATTAGATGAAAAAGACTTGGGTCAAGAAGAGTGATGATAATACAAGAAATGGGTCCGCACCTAATTCTGGTGGTGGAACCTCATCCGATAACTAAGCCCCTGCATCCAGCCTTAAGGGGAGATTTTCATGAAAATTTTACAAACCCCCTATTGAGATTTGTATCTGGTTCTGGAATGTTGCAGATAATTATTTGATGTTTACTGATTTAGTGGAAGATATTTTGGAAGCATTTGATGATTTGTAGAAGATTTCTTGAAGGTCTGTCAGTATGAAAAGTATCCAAAAATGTTAAGGTTAAGACCATTTATTATACCTAAAATTTAGTTTTGTAGTGAATAAAATAAAAATCAGCCATTCATTTCTCACTTTGCCTCTGAAGCGAGAGAGAAGTAGAGAGAAGGAGAGTAGAGTTTCAAGACATTAAGAGTGAATAAAGGATCCATCGTTTAGTATTGCATCCTGTTTAGAGGTATCTATTGTCTGACACATTTTTGGTTTAAAGCTTGAATTCTTGAATATGACATCTTCTGGAATTGCAACCCTATTGGTGCTAGATGTCACTAAACGAGTTAGACCTAACTTTAAAAAGAACCATTTATGTCAATGGAAGATGATCCAAATGGTGCTTTTTCTTCTATCTTGTATGGAGTATTGCATGTAGAAGATATTAGGGTTTACATCTCCTGTAACATTGAAGAGCTTAGGAGTTCCCAAATGTTGAATCTATACACAAAGAACATGATTTATGGAATGGGTAACCTAAAACCTGAATTCAAATCAATTGAGGACAAGGGTTTCATGCAATTTATTAATTTTGTGGTGCTCGATGAGACAAAATGGGTTTTGTACATTTTGAGCAGATTGTATGATGAATTTATGTGGGTTGATAAACCTCACAAGATTACTCATAGTACAATTAAGGTTGTAACATGTTTAAGATCAGTCAATGAGGTTCCTACTCTAAGACATGTCAAGAATCAGATGGTAATAGAGGCAACATGTTCCTAATTTGATAGTAGGTTATTGAAAATTAATGATATTGTTGAATATGATGCCAGGTTTTCATTCAAGACAGTTCAACTTCCAAACCTGGTAAAGCAGTGTTGAACACAAGTGTTAAAATAATAATTTCAAGATGCTTGATCAACGTGGGGCACCGTTATCGGAATAGAAATTCCAAACAAGAACTCTTCACCACCCATCTGAATAAGACATAAAGGCAGAGTAATAGTTTCAAGTAATACCAATAGAACAACCTATTCTGACATCACCGATTTTGGTATAGCTTATGCCAAACAAGACATTGGATGGTGTATTGGGATAAACACGCGAGGTTAGCTAAATAATATTTTACAATCCCGATGGAACAAATTATCCTGAAGACACGTCATTGGGTTTTCTATTTTGATGACACCTTTGTCGACTATTTACAACAATGACACTTTATCACACTAACCTCTTGACATAGTGGACTTCAACTAAAACCCAAATACATGCTCTATACTCTGGCAATAATGATAGGAAGTTTAGGAAGCCAAATAACACCTACAATTCAATACATGAAGGAATAACAAAAATTGATAGCATATTATATTAATAATTCAATACATGAGTCCAAGAGTCATCAATAATAACCAACATGAAAACATGTGAATGTGAAAGGATTAACTTTAATAATACACAACATATGAGGGAAGTTGAATTAAATATTATATGTTTACAAATAGAAAACTATTCAAACACATTCAACTTTTGTGGAGTGGCCTGTCGGCCTCTCTCCTTGTGCTGCATTCACACACTAGACTATCGGGAAAAAATACCCTTCTTTATTAAATCACTCTCTCCCTTTTTAAATCCTGCGTTTGCCTAATCGATTCAATTTCTCTTCTAGCCGCTCGATTTCTCCTGATTATTCGGCTACCAATCATTATCTTGTCTGTTTGATTTCTCCTAACTTATTCAATATCCTGGTGATACTCCTGCATCAAACTCCCCAGGAGACAAAAGAACATGTGCCTCTACACATGGGCTATTAATCAATACTTGCCTTTATATTGTTCCTTCATCCTTCATAAATACTCATCTTCCTAGCCTTGTCTTCATCTTCTTGAATTTAAGTTTGACTTGTCTTCATGCATTTTGTCTTTTCCTCTTTCAACAAGTTCACAACTTCATCTTTACAAGGACACAGGGTTGTCCTTTCAACAATTGCCATCAATGGAATAATAAAATCTCTCTCATGGTTGCAAACCCAAAGGTTTCAAATATCCATCACTCCTTTTGTTGCTTCCTCACACAATCACAAACATAGTGCCATCTACCCATCCAAGATCCTAGAAGATGCACTACCACCCTTCCTTAGTGGTTTCTCTCTTTGCACCTTCTACCCAACTTCATCTTGATGGAGATAGTACCATAGACCTATTTCATGTCTGCCACACACACACCTTCACAAACCTCCTCTTTACTATAGCCTTGATGGATCAACCTGCAACCAATGAACTTAGTGACACAAAATCTCAAACCTTTTAGCAAGGTCCTGGTGTAGATTGCCTCCTTAATCGGGATATCTACACACTCAAGATGTTCTAGATCTAATACCAATTCATGCAAGATGGTTCAACTTCCAAACCTAATAAAACAACGTCAACCACAGGTTTTAGAATAACAATGTCGAGCTTCTTGATCAACATGGGTCACTAATATCAGAATAGAAATATCAAACAAGACCTCTTGATCACCCATCGAAAATAAGACATAAAGGCAGAGTAACAGTTTCATGTAATCCCGATAGAACAACCTATCTCGATGTCACTGATTTCGGTGTAGCTTATGCCGAACAAGACATTTGACGGTCAATTGGGATAGCCATACGAGGTTGGGTAAATAATATTTTGCAATCCCGATGGAACAAATTGTCCTTATGAAACATCATCAGGTTAGCTATTCTGATGACACCTTTGTCAATTGTTTACAACAATGACATTTTATCAAACTAACCTCTTGACGTAGTATACTTCAACTAGAACCCAAATACATGCTCTATACTCTAGCAATAATGATAGGAAGTTTAGTAATTTAAAGAACAACTACAGTCTGCTGGTATTATGGATGACTTTGTCATGTGTAGCATTGGTTTTGTCATTAATGTCAACACTTATCCTTCTGGAGGTCTACATTGTTGATTTGGCACTCTGGTTATATTGGTTTATTGTTGAACTGGCACATTGTGTTCACTGACATGGATAGTGGCTTATGCACAGTCTCCGGTATATAATCCACCGGTAGGTTATATGGTTCACTGATAGTGATGATGACTTGTTATCATTTGGATATCATTTGGTTATGTTGAAGAAATGGATTGGATGTTTTGATTTGGTATTTTTCTTATTGGTCTAATCAAGTTCACATATTTGCCTTTACCGGCATATAAGTCTAGGTTATGGACTGGTACATGATATCTATTCCAGATCAACACGACATGTTTTGGAAATGGTTTATTGATTGGATAATGTGTAAATGTATTGAGCTGACATATTGTATCGCATCAAGACTTATTTTATAATTGATTTAAATGTAATATCTTTAGTGAGACGACCTTATCATAAGGTCCTAGGTTTTATATAAATGATTGTAAGATCTTATTGAAGATCATATGATGAGTGTGCGCGAATATTGAAGATCATTGAAGAGAAAAAATAAGCGGATCCTTTTATGAATCACGCAGATATTATCTGAAGGTTAAAGGAAAGGTTATGAAGGTGTTTGGCACTCATGGTCAGAGCTTAAACCAGTACTGAATCCAACATTGCAGATGTTATATTGAAGCAGTACATTGTTATTGGATTTAACCATCCAACTGTAGTCAGTGTGACTCTTATTTAGTGATTGAGCAATGAGCTCTAGGCGGTTGGCCTTTCTGCATGTGTAAACCCCATTTGTATTCACTTACTATCTACAGTAGTATCATCTGATTGTGGGTAAGGTTTCCCACCGTGGTTTTTCCCCTTACAGGGTTTCCATATCAAAATATTTGTGGCATGTGTTGTGGATGTTGTTTCTATTTATGTTACATGCATTAAGTTATATCGGTACTACTATAATTATTAATCTATTTTATCGACACTAAGTTTCAAGTTGGAATAATTTGTTTTGGGTTATAATTTATTGACAACTGGTTCACAACTGATTCACTCCCCCCTCTCAGTTTTCCTTCCAAGTTCCTAACAATTGGTATCAGAGCCTAGTCCTCTTTTTGCAAAAGCCTAACAACTTGAGGAGATCATATGGCAACAAATATTTTCAGGAAGGACAGCCCTAAACTTGATGGAACTAACTATGGTATATGGAATATCATAATGGAAACACATCTGAACTACATTGGAAGAGATATATGGGATGTTACAAAGAATGGCTATGTTGGTCCTACTTTGAATATCCCTCATCCACCGACATTGGCTAGAGACTTGGAGAATGATTGCAAAGCAAGAGAATTACTTCTGAGCGCATTATCAGATCAACAAATCATGGGATTATCAAATAGATCTACTGTAAAATCTATTTGGGATTAACTGGAAATATTGAATGAAGGAAATACCACTGTCAAGATTGCAGAATTGGAATGTTACTAGGTCAGGTATGAAAATTTAAAAATTGAAGAAGATGAAAGAATTTCTGCATTTATTGAAAGAGTTAGTGAAATTGTTTTAGGAATACAATATTGTGGAGGATCTTTAAGTGAAGATGAAATTGCTTCTAAATTTTTAAGAGCTTTTCTACTAGCTTACAAAATGAAAGTGACATCTATTAATGAGTTGAGAACAATGTCTAATACACCAGTTTCTAGAGATACCTTGGTTGGAAAACTTTTAGCATTTTAGCTTGAAGAGTTTGGTCGTGTTGCTATAGTCAAAACTGATATATCTTTCAAAGCATCATCATCAACATCATCATCATCATCTGACAAAAATGATTGGAAAGCACTTTATTCACAAGAACTTGAAGATATGAGAAGAGAAAATGAACAACTTGAAGAACTCGAAGCACTATTCCCAAGGAAGATGCCTAAAGGTCCAACAAGAAGTAAGTATAAAGGTAAATAACCTTTCAAATGTTTTAATTGCAATAAAGTTGGTCATATGGCTTCTAGGTGTCCTGATAGACATGCAAGACTAAGAGAGGAAGCAAAAAGAACATATAAGCCTAACCCTGAATATTAGAGATAAAGATTTAAGAAAAATAGAGATAAGTCATGTTACTACGCAGATGAAGGTGTTATAGATGATTCAAATGAAGATCCAGCAGATAATGGATGGGCATTTGTTGCAATAAAGGAAGATCAACCGACACCTATTGTCAAACTGGTAGAGTAGGCACTGGCAGCAAAAAATGAAGAAAAGGAGGATGAATGGAACATTGATAGTGGATGCTCGTATCATATGACTGGTGATAAAAGCAAATTCTTGTCATTACAGGAAATTCATGGAGGTCTAGTAATATTTGGAGATGACAAAGCTTGTTTAATCAAAGGAAGAGGCACGATATCCTTGGATGGTAAGCACAATACTGACAATGTTTATTATGTTGAAGGTTTAAAGCATAATCTTTTGAGTGTTGGTCAGTTAGTTGAAAAAGGATTTCAATAACAATTGAAGAATGGAAAATGTAAAATCATGAACAAAACTGCATTGGAGATTGCAATCGCTAATCAGACTAAAGGTAATATCTTTCATTTGAATAACAGTGATAAGACATGTTTTATTGAACACATTGATGGAAGTTAGTAATGGCATAAAAGACTCTGTCATGTGAATTTTGATTGCATTGTAAAGATCAGTTTGACTAAGGCAGTAAGGGATTTACCTAAGATTGTGAAACCTCATAATCCAGTATGTAAGGAATGTCAAATGGGAAAGCAAGTTAGAACAACATTCAAGAGAATTTTTGAGAAATCTAATAATATTCTTGATTTAGTTCATATTGATTTATTTGGTCCAACAAGAACAAGAAGTCTTCAGGGAGATAGATATTTTATGCTAATAATTGATGATTATTCTAGAATGTGTTGGGTTACTTTTCTCAAGGAGAAATCAAAAGCTTTTGGAAGATTCAAGATATACAAGGCAATGGTAGAAAATGAAACTAGGAGGAGAATTTACATCTAGAGAATTTAATGCATTATGTTAAGTGAATGGAATCAAAAGACAACTATCCGCACTCCGGACACCCCAACGGAATGGAGTTGTGGAAAGAAAGAACAAAACTATACTAGATGCAGCAAGAACCATGATGATGGAATAAAATCTACCTCGTGTGTACTAGAGAGAAGCAGTGAATACAATGGTTTATTCTTTCAACAGAGTTCACATCAAAAGTGAAACCGGTAAGAGCTCTTATGAACTATGGTTTGGTCATACTCCTACTCTTAAATTCTTCAGAGTATTTGGAAACAAATTCTATATTAGGAGAGATGTGTCTATTGGCAAATTTGATCCTAGAAGTGATAAAGGAATATTTTTTGGATATTCAACTAGAAGCAAGGCATATAGATGTTATAATAGAAGATTGCAGAAAATCATTGAGAGTACTAATGTGAAGATAGATGAACATTTTAGAGGAGAATCAAGATTTGTAGAACTGACCGTTGAAATGATTATAAACGAACTGACACAGATTGCATGGGTATAGAATGAAGAACCACTCACATCAACATCATCAGAAAACTCAACTATGACTGAAGAACAACAACCTATAATTGGAAATCTCAATAAACCTAGGTATGTAAGATTGAATCATTTAGAGAATCAAATAATTGGAAATAAAAATCAAGGTGTTATGACAAGAGGAAGATTGGAAAATGAAGAGGTATGTTTAATTTCTCAAGTTGAACCAACATCAATTGCTGAAGCATGTCAAGATAAACATTGGATAAAAGCAATGGAAGAAGAATTAGAACAGATTGAAAAGAATAATACTTGGACATTAGTTCCCCGACCTAAAGACAAAAAATGTAATTGGAACCAAATGGGTATATAGAAATAAACTTAATGAGGATGGTGAAGTAATCAGAAACAAAGCAAGATTAGTTTGTAAAGGTTATTCACAGAAAGAAGGAATTGATTATAATGAAACCTTTGCACTGGTAGCTAAAATTGAAGAAGTGAGACTATTTATTGCATTTGCAGCTCATAAGAACTATAAAGTTTATCAGATGGATGTAAAATATGCATTTTTGAATGGAGATATTGAAGAGGAAGTTTACATTGAACAACCTAATGGATTTTTATTAACAGATGATAAAGATATGGTTTGTAGGTTAAGGAATGATTTATATGGATTGAAGAAATCTCCTAGAGCTTGGTATGCTAGATTGGATAAATATCTTTTAAATCTTGGTTACACAAAAGGTAATGATGATAGCAATTTGTATTAAAAAGTTACCAATAATGACATTTTGGTTATTAAAGTATTTGTGGATGATATCATTTTTGGAGGTGAAGAAGAGTTATGTAAAAACTTTGCTAACAAGATGCAAGAAGAATTTGAAATGTCTATGATTGGAGAAATAAAAAAATTTCTAGGTTTGCAGATTTCTCAAACAGATAAATGTATATTCATATGTTAAACAAAATGCTTGAAGGAACTTTTGAAGAAATTTGGAATGGAAAAATCCAAACCACTAAGCACTCCTATGACTACAATAGATAAATTGACATTAAAGGATAAATCAACTCCTATTAATCCAACAAGGTAAAAATATATGATTGGAGGATTACTGTATTTGACACAAACCATATCTGATATAATGAATGCAGTGTGTATTGTATCAAGATTTCAAAGCAATCCTAAAGAAAATCATGAATCAACAGTTAAAAGGATTTTTTGGTACCTACAAGGCACAACAAATCTTGGTTTATGGTATCCTAAGAATGACAATTTTGAGTTATGTGCATATACATATGCAAATTGGGCAGGAGATGTAAATGACAGAAAGAGTACCACTGGCGCTGCATTCTTTCTTGGCAGAAGATTAATTTCATGGATCAACAAGAAGTAGACTTGTACATCATTATCTATAGTAGAATCAGAATATGTTGCAGCAACAACTAATTGCACTCAGGTATTATGGATCAAGCAAATGTTGAAGGATATAAAGGTAAAATGGAAAGAACTGGTAATTATTTATTGTGATAATTCAACAGCAATAGATATATCAAAGAATCTGGTATTTTACTCTAAAACAAAGCATGTTTCTATTACGTATAATTTTCTGAAAGAGAATGTTGAAGCAAATGAAGTGATATTGGTTTATATGAATACTAAAGAGAAAATTGCAGATATCTTTACAAAGCCTATTCCTAAGGAAACATTTGAATATCTCAAAGAGCAGGTAATTCCCCCACCGTTAGAGACTTGAATGATGAAGATTGGCATCAAACCGGTAGGGACTAATAGAAAAAAAAAATTCGGCTTTGATGAAGGAGAGCTACTTCTTAGGGGGAGTAGTTAGTTTTATGTTATGTTTTGATTCTTAGCTACTTTGGCATTAGCTGTCAAAAGGGGAGAGATATCTATAGAAAAAAATTATACCTTGGGGAGAGATGTATTTTTGGTTTTGGTTCTGTACCAAACTTTGTATTGATCTATTTTGGGAGATTATTGGTATTTGGCATTCTGTTTTTGGCACTTAGATGTTTTCCCATCTAGTGTTTCCATCAATGCCAATGGGGGAGATTGTTGGTATTCAATTTCTCCTTTGGCCAGTCAATTTCTCTTGACTATTCGGCTACCAATCATTACACTAACTATTATATTTCTCTTGAGTGATTCAATATCCTTGTGATGCTCTTGCATTTGGTTTGCATGTATGGTGATGGGTTACAAGTTATATTAGTCCAACCAAGACAATTTAGTATCCGGTACAACTATCTATGTGACTTATTAGATGTTGAAAGAAGATAAAAAGCATGATCTATGTGAAGTTCTCCAGAGAGATATTTTGAGCAATTTGAAGACAATCAAGAAAAGTAAGAAGCATGTATTCAAATCTGGAACCTTGATTATATGTCTATACTTCTACTTTATGAAGGAGATTCTAGGAGTTGAAAAAGTGTAGTCGGCCCATGACAAGCCGATGGGAGTGTAAATCAAAGAAACTCTTTATGTTCTTGGAGATGCTATAGTTCAGAATGGCATCCTATGGGGATACTTTAAAACATTTCAAAGAATGATGTAGAGAAGAGAGATAAACCCTAAGAAGATAGTGGAGAAATATGAAGACACAATATGCTTTATGGTTGATATTGACTAGTATCTTATGGAAGCTGAGGAGCGAGGGACTTCATGGATCATTCCCATGGGGTATGAGGTTGAAGAACATATTCTTGATGCATATGGTCAACATCTATTAAGCAAGTCGATGGACACATCTGAGGAAAGGTTTCAAATGTACAAGAAGAAGAGCCTGAGATTCAGAGAAAAGTCAGAAAGGAAGTTGAGTAGCTGGTGGAAAGTATGGGAATCACCAAAGAGGTGGTCTGAAGAGAAAGGGAGAGAATAGTTCTCAAAGAAGAAGATATGGTTAAGCCAAAGGAGGCTAAACTAGAAGCTCCTATTCCTATGCCTAAGTAGCCAAAGGGTTCCGCACCCTCATCCGATGGTCAGAAACCTACTAGTTCACCTAAGCCTCCAATCAATCCATTCAGTGAAGGATGGAGGAAGTGAGGGAAAGAAAGAGTATTCATTCTTGATGATGAAGAAGAAATAGAGTTAGATGATGTTGTCAAGGAAATAAAGAAGAGTGCTAAGATTGTTGGAATTGTTAAAGACAAATCATCCAATGGAGAGTAGCCCTATAAGAAGACACAATCAGATAAATTCATTGTGACTATAAGGAAGGTTAAGGAAACCATCATTAAGGAAGGTAACCTCAAATCTATTTCTAAATATTATGAGTTGTTAGATGATGCTGGTAAGAGAATCTTGGAAGAAGAAACTATTGAATATCCGAATAAATATAATAGAGCCCTTATTGAGATAATGTCAGAGATTCCTTGGAGTTTGTATGATATTCAAGATATGAGATAATAAGAAGCTAGTATAGAAGAAGAAAGGATAAGATAATATGTGCTAGTTCAACTCTGTTTGGTGATAGCTAAGATAGAGGTTGATTGAATTCTTGAGGGAAATAAGGAGAAATTAATAAGAAAGAAAAGAGTAAACAAAATAATGATTAGTAAGAATGATGAGGTTAGATATGAAACTAAGAAGATTATAAGAGCAATTCTGTTGGATAATTATTATGAGGTGGTACTCGAGAAACCTTAGGAAGATGTTGAAAATTCTATTTCAAAAATCTTAGGTATGCCATCCCTAGCAAATGAGTCTACAACTGATGAACCTTCTATTCCAGAAAGACAATCAACTAAATTGGTTTCGGAAATAGTTGAAGCAGTCGAGGATAAGGATATAACTATTAACCCTGTTGTCCATGAGAAGGAAGCTGAGAAGGATATTGATCAGGAGAAGTCAAAAGTTAAGGTTGAAGCTGAGGCAAGAGACACTGCACAAATTAGTGAAGTGGAAGAATATCTATGAAGAGGATCCCAAATTCACTCAAGGTCCCATCAACCTAACTTCTTTGTCCCTTGTTCAGGCACTTAAATTTGCTGAATTTTCCCAAGCCAAAGCAAGTGAAGACCTGGTAAAATCATTCTCAGACAATAATGAGTTGATTACTTTGGCATCCGGTGTCTTAGAAAAATGCATGCCTTCATTTCAAAAGGACTTATCAGACACCTCATCCTATCATAGTGAATGGGAATTGGCTCATCAAAATATAATTTCATCTTCTTCAAATTGTAATTCATCCATAAAAATTGCGCAACAAGAGACTGTTGCAATGTGCTCTACTTTTTCTTTAAATAGGAAAGCTAAGTTAAACCTTTTACTCAACTAGGATACAAGACTATCTCCAAGGAAGACAATTCCACCACTTGTACTCTTCTAATAACTTATATTTCCAACCTAATCTACATCTGTGTATGCAGTAAAAGTGAATTTTTAACGCTTAGATAATACAAAATAAATTTTATTGAACCTTTTGGATATTTAAATATCCTCTTTAATTCATTGAGAGGAGTTTCATTAACTATTTCCTAAAACCTAGTTGTCATTTCCACTACTTGTATTATATTCAATTTAGATGCAATCACATATAGAAAACTACCAATCATTGACCTATATAAGGTTTGGTTTGTTGGAGTATATTCATCATCATTGCCTAATTTACACCTAATAATCATAAATATACTTAACAATTTGCACTCTTACATCTTAAACTTACTCAACATATGTTTTATATACTTTGACTAAGATACGAATATAGCTTCGTCTAATTGAGAAATATGTAAACCAAGAAAGAAAGAGAAATCACCAAGAACTAAATGTTGGAGATTGTTACACTTGTTTTAATAATGTGGTCATTGATGTCAAACCAACTATGTGGTTTTGACCCGATAGTGTATACAGTTAGGATACTAGTCTGGATTATATGAATGTTAAATGTGAGAATTACATATAGTTGAAATATGTGTAGTTTAGTGTTGTTGTTTTGGTTTGAAGTCATTATGTAGCTTGTTATGGGCAACTCTCGATGATGAGTCTTGAGGTTTCCTAGAGTTCTCATTATCCCGGTGTTAAGAGTTATCATTGATCTCGATATCAGTTTTGTGTCCCAATGTTAGGTTCTTCAGTATTTGTCCAAAGTATCTCTTTGAGTTTTGTGTTGTGGTTTTCTTGGTACACATGGAATCTACATTTTGAAGATATTAAGCTTGATTTTGTGATTATGGTTTGGTATTCTTGGGTCCGGATGACCCTGCCCCATTCTAGTAATCTTGATGTATGCATTCACAATCAGAGTATTTAAAGGAATGGTCTAGAAGTATTATGGAGGCTGACATGAGCATATTGATAATGTGTTAGGCTTGACCAACACACTATTTTCTTGTGCCCTCTAGTAGCATAAGAAAGGAAAGATAGAAGAACAAGAGTAAGTGTGTGAAAGTGTATGATGTGTGAAATTTGGTAGCAAAGATAGGAGTGTGTGAAGTGCATGTTGTGAACAACAAAAATGAGATAGTGTTGCAGTGGTGCCGTAGTCCTTTATAAAACCTATTGCAAGACAATTGTACAAATACCACTAACCAGATTTGCTGTAAAGTTTGATATGTATAATTTGAGCTTAACCTTAGAAATGATTCCATCCATTCGGAGATTCTATCCCTTTCAGTTCAACTCTGTTACTTGCAGTGAGAATTTTGGCAGTTAACCATCTCTTTGTTATATCTATAGTGAGTAGTCTGATAGTGAGCCATTTTTGTAATTGGGCAATGAGTCACCTCTATTTGTAAACAGAAATATAACTAGTTATAATCTCTTGAGAGATAACACTCTATGTGGTTTTTATCATTTGGGTTTTCCATGGATAAATTTTGGTGTTTATCTTGTGGTTGTGTTCTTCATGTTTAGTATGCATTAACTGCTTTATTTCAGTCAGGCTTGTTTGATATTTAAATGGAAGATTATAATTGTAAAAAAAAGTTATAATATCTAGGAATACTAATTCACCCCCCTCTCAGTATTTTGGTTCTTTCAACCTGATCAACAATTGGTAGCAGAGCTTTGGTCCCTTGGTTGGAAAGATTAACCAATTGAGGGAGATCTGTATTGGTTGAGTCATGGAACATTTATGTTGGGTAGAATATTTTCAAGTAGATGAAGATTTGAGGACAACTCTTGAAGATTTGGAAAGAATTGAATCAGAGAATGAAGAATTAAAGTAGAATTTAAAGGTAGCAAATAACTATGTGCAGAAGTAGAGAGAGCAAGTTCTGAAGTTCAAATTAAGACATAGGGAGGTTAACAATCAGTTGAAACAAGTATATGAGACTATTAAAGATTTATTGGAGAAGATTAAAGAAAAATACAAGTCAGAGCAGTTCCTGAAAGAGACAATAAAGAAGAAGTTTGGAGAATGTGAAACACTTGAACAAGAAGTGAATTATCTGAAGGTAGAATACAGTATCCTTGGCACCAGTAAGCTCCTGGAAGATTTGATTATCATGCAGCAAGTTAAATCAAATAAAACTGAACTTGGTTTCCAACCTGGTATGTGTTCAAATTGGAATGGTAAAGAAGAAAACATAGAAGTCAAAGCTGAAGAAGAGAATAAGTCAGAAGATGGGGAGAAACCCCAGAATCAGAAATCAAATGTAAGAAGACCACCGGTCCGATAGCCTAACATATAAAGGTACCCATCTTTTAATGGCTATTGTTTTAAATATAATAAATTTTGACACAAGGCAACAATTTGTAGAAGCATTTAGTGTTATAGTTGCAAGATGTTTGGACATAAAGCACGTCTTTGTAGAAATGATGTTGTGAGTCATAATTATAATCCAGTTCATTCAAAGAGTTACAAATTTCATGGATAATGTTACATTTACAATAAGTACAGACATAAGTCCAATCAATGCAGATATAGATCACATCCTATAAGATCTGAAAGGAGGATTGTTAGTTGTTTTTAATGCAAGTAGTCCAGACATTATGCTAATCAATGCAAGAATGGAAATATGGAGAAATCTACTAAGAAGAATGTGATGAAGAATGGTGAATCAAAGAAGAAAGAAAAATTGGTTTGGAGAAAGAAGAGTGGAAAAGGTAGTGAGAATGAAGTACTGGAATTTGGTGCAGGAACCCCTTCCTTCAGTAATTAAGTTCAGAGTTTTGGGTTGGGGGGAGTTTTGATCTAAAAGAAAAATACAAGTTTATATTTCTGAAGAAGAGCAGCTGAAAGTTCTGATGTGATATTTAAGTTTTGACATTTTTCGGTGTATATATTTGTTCTTTCTTTTCTTTTTCAACAAAAGCATTCATTATCCTTGATGTCAAAATGGGAAGAAAGGAATATGTATTTGAGGAGTTGCATGAGTAAGGGGGAGTTCTGTGTAGTTATGCTTTGAATATGTTTTTCCATCAATGACAAAGGGGGAAATTGTTGGAGATTGTTAGACTTGTGTTAATAATATTGTCATTTTTGTCAAACTAGCTATTTAGTTTTGACTGGACAATGTATGCAGTCCAGATATTGGTCCAAATGTTATAGATATTATGAATGTTGTAAGCCAAGTTTTTATGCAATGAGTATGTGTAGTTTAGTGTTGTTGTTTTGGTTTGAAGTCATTATGTAGCATGTTATGGACAACTCTGGATCATGACTCTTGAGGTTTCCTAGAGTTCTCATTGTTCTCGGTATCAGTTGTGTCTCAATGTTAGTTGCTTCAGTAATTGTCAGAAGTATCTCTTTGATTTTTGGGTTGCAGTTTTCATGGTATGCGTGGAATTTACATTTTGGAGTTATTGAGCTTGATTTTGTGATAATGGGTCAGTATTCTTGGGTTTGGATGACCCTGCCCCATTGTGGTAATCTTGGAGTATGCATTGACAAGAAAAGTATGCAAAAGAACCATGTAGAAGTCTTACAAAGGCCGACAAACTATTTCATATTTGTGCCCTCCAGTATATATATACATATACATATGTGGTAGCATAAGAAAGGAAAGAGAGAAAAGAAAGACTAAGTGTGTGAAGGTGTGTGATGTGAGAAAGTTGGTACCAAAGATAATAGTGTGTGAAGTGCATGTTGTGAATAGAAAAAAGGAGACAATATTGCAGTGGTGCAATAGTCCTTTATCCAACCTGATATAGGAAAGTTGTGCAGAGATCTCTAACCTGATTAGCTATAAAGTTTGAGATTTGCAATTTGAGCTTAACCTTAGAACCGATTCCATGCTTTTGGAGATGTTAGAGCTTTCCAACAGTTAGCCATCTCTTTTTTGTATCTATAGTGAGCAGTTCGGTAGTGAGCCATTGTTGTAATCTGGCAGTGAGCCACCTCTCTTTGTAAACACAAATATAACTAGTTATATTCTCCTGAGAGTTAACACTCTCGGTGGTTTTTCCCATTTGGGTTTTCCACATATAAATTTTGGTTTTGATCTTGTGGTTGTGTTCTTCATTTATCGAATGCATTAACTAATTTATTTCTGTCAAGCTTGTTTGATATTTAAGTGGTAGGTTATAATTGTGAAGAAAAATTTTAATCTCTAGGAATATTGATTCACCCCCCTCTTAGTATTCCAGTGCTTTCATTCTAATCAACACTAAAATCTCAAACTCTTCTCGCATAGATTCCTATAATTATTTGCATATTGCATCACTACAACCTCAAAAGATAATGTCATCCATATAAATAACAATAATCACTAACTTATCACCTTCTAACTGCACTACCTCTCTTGAAACCTTTCTATTATATATATATATATATATCAAATCTAAAATACTATGTTTTGGGAGCCTACTTGAGCCCATAAAGAGCCTTATTTAGCATGAACACAAAATCTATCTTGTCTAAACAATGAAACCCTTTCAATTGTTAAATATAAACTACTCGTTATAACTCTTCATTCATAAATATAGAGTTGATATATGATAGACATTGAAATTATTTAATGCAAATAATGCTAGAAAATTTTGGATTGCCTCTAACCTTTCTACCAAAGAAAATGTCTCCTCAATATCAACTCTTTTCATTTAAGGTTATTCTTTTAATAATAGTTTGGCCTTATTGTGGATCACTTTCCATGTTCATTTTTCTAAAGACCCGTTTAGTACAAGTTATAACATTCTTTTCTTTAGGTCTTGGAACAAACTTCGAAGTTTTATTATAGAAAATTTGAGATAGTTATTCCTATATTGCTTCTAGCCAAACTTTTTAATTTTCTTTCCTCTATATAGGTACTTTGTTTAAATTCTAATCATAAAGAAAAATGTACATATTTCATGTTATTTCTCAAATCTTCTCTGGGTTTCTATTGTCATTATCTCTTATGATTTGATCTTTGGAATAATTATTTTGAACATACTTAGCTACAGTCTTTGTATTTTATCCTTTGACTCACTTCTTGTATCTTTATCTCCACTAAAAACTAAATAATAATTGCCACCTTCATCCATAACATCAATTAACTATACTATCTCATCAATACTCATAGTAAAAATTTCAACAACTGTACTCAACCTTTTCTTATAACATATATATGCCTTGCTTGTCAGAATATTCAAGAAAATACCTTCAACAAATTTGGAATCAAACTTACCCAATTCATCTGTCTTGATATAGCACTTGGTTTTAAATGTTTTAATATTTCTAATTGAATTTGTTCTTTCTTTCTAAATCTCATATGGTGTCTTGGTTGTCCTTGGTCTAATTTTACAAATACATTTTTTTGTCTAAACAACTTCTCTCCAATACATATCTGATAATTTTTCTTCACTCAACATTGTTCTTGGCATCTCTTGCATAGTCTACTTTTTTCTCTCTACTACTCCATTTTGCCAAGGAGTCATATGAGTAGAACATTTTCTCTAGATCCCATGCATGTCAAATAATTATTCTTATTCATTAGAGGTTAAATATATGCCTCTATTTGATCTTAAACGCTTGATTGTTATTGTAAGAAAAACACAACACATAAATTCCTTCCATAGTGTTAAATTCAAAGAGGAGAAAAGTAGGGGCGACTTTCAATTTTAAATTACAATCATTAAGATGCACATTTCCATAATAATAGATCATAATAGAACAAGATTCACAAACACAAAGTTAACACCATATTTTCACGTGGGAAAACCCTTACGGGTGAAAAACCTGCACGCCAAAGAAATAATCACTTGTATTACAGTAATAAAAGAATTACATATAATTTATAGATTTATCGCTCTGAATCAATCTCAATTCAAGAAACATACACATTCTAGATTGAATTAGATCCACACAAATTATAGGCACAACGTTTTGCAATTAGACAATCAATAGAACCATCAACCAACCAAAAACCCAACTTTTGCAACTGATTGATCCACTTCCAACCTCTCTATAACCATTTCTTTAGATGTTTTCTGTCTCTGCTCAGAAAACGGTTTGGCTTAGTTTCCTTATGACTCAAACCGTGAAACTCTTCAGTTGTCAAAAAAATGGTGTGTAATCTACAATGAATTCCAACCACACTCCATAGACTCCAACACGAACCAATTATTGATATCCAACCTAGTAGGTTAATTCGAGTCACACGTAGTCCCCACAAAGTCTCAAAGGTTATCGATAAATGTTCCAACACCAATCAGCCACTAGCTTCCAACTTAGTAGATGAAACCAAGTTAGCTATGGTCCCCACCAAGAACATCTCAAAGCTTATTAGCTTATTCCTACCCGATGGAAGTGTAACTCATTATTTCTCATTGGCATCAAGCTTTGTTCCACCTGATATTCGATCCCCAAAAGTGATATATCAATGGGCCCCTCACAAGTCTCATATCAGTCGACCGCACTTTTAAAATGGATTTTCCAAAAACTCAAGTTATACCAGCAACATGAGTCAGTTGTGGTCCCCACCAAGACTATCTCTTATTGCCATAGAATAAGAAATCGACACTAAAATAGCTTTATCGAAAACTCAAGTTCTATCGATAACACTTTTTCTCGACATTCAACAGTCTTATCTCAAAGATCTCATCAGAGAGAGAAGTGACTTATCAAGCTCTAGGGTTACTTTGGAAAAGCCTTCTACACCTTATATTGCCAAGACTTATTCAGGTCTCCTCAAACTCATTGCATCTCTGACTATGTGTAAACCATGAAAGGTATTCGACCGCCTTTGGATCTTCTCAACAATAGGGAAT
The DNA here is from genome assembly GCF_030272615.1 of Cryptomeria japonica. Taxonomy (NCBI): domain Eukaryota; kingdom Viridiplantae; phylum Streptophyta; class Pinopsida; order Cupressales; family Cupressaceae; genus Cryptomeria; species Cryptomeria japonica. The sequence continues at coordinate 252,129,389 of NC_081411.1, forward strand.
TTTTCCACTCCAAACTACTTACTGCAGATACCAAATGCCATCTGATCAATATTTCAACTAGTAAGTTTGAGACACCCATTCTCAACAATTTTTTTTTTTTCATTTTCAATCATTGTCTTAAATGCATTAAAATTATAAAAATCTTCCAATTTCTCTTTTAGAAACATAATCCAAGTCATTCTAGAATTATAATCAATAAGCATCATATAATACCTATCACCTTGTAGACTCTTTGTTCTCATTGATTCACATAGATCTATATGAGTCAAATCTAATTGCTTTCTACTAGAATACTATATGGTAGGAAATAGATTCTTAACAAATCTAGTCTTCATCTACTTTCCTTTGTGAAATTGTTTGAACCTGGTATATGGATGCTTCTTGATCTTAGGCATGTCTCATACCACACATTTTGGGCTAATCCTTATAAGATTAAAAAAAAAGTTAATATGTCCCAACCATTCATGCCACATTCAACTATCTTCCCTCTATATAGGAAAGAAGTTATTCCCATTAACTTCACTAAGATGATACACTTCATTGTCAATCTTGCTTCCTTCCACAAATAACTCATTGTTATTAGTTCTTTGATTTCATGACCCTTTACATTGAATTAAATATTGTATCTTTTATCACACATCTTACTCACACTTATAAGGGTTTTCTTCAACTCATCTACATACATGACATCATCAATTTTTTTCTTTCCACCATCAATATTGAAAGTAACTTAATTGATAATCTTAGCAATAAATTTGTTACCAAGAGTCACAACTTCTCCATCAAACTTTTTCAAGTCCATAAAATTTCTTTTGTCTTTGGTCATGTGACTTCAACATTTTTTTCAATGATCCATAGATTCTTCTCTTTCTAAGCATGTAGTGTAGTCTGAGCCACCATGGATTTCTCTCTTCTTTGTTCTTATAGTTTCTTCTTCTAAATATTTCTATTTTAACTACTCTCAATTATTGAGTTATTTCCTTTTACATTGAATGTAAGACTCACCAAATTGCTTCTATATTTTTTCACAATATGCCAAAAATGTTGCACTTATGATAAATAATATTCAAATTAAAATATGGTGAAAAAGTATTTATGCTAACAAATTTATTTCTTCTTGCATCAACTTTTCTACAATTCGCATTCTTGAAACCAAATTGATTGCAATTAGAACAATAATAAAAAAAAGGAATAATTGTAAATACTTATGGAAGCCAAAGAGAGAAAGAAAGATAAAAATAATATTAAAAGAGAAGTGTAGAGATCTATGAAATATTGAGAGTGGACGTGAGAGCCAATAGTCAAGAGAGAGAAAGACCAAGAACCAAAATTTTGGAAATAAAATGAGGAGTATGCGAGAGAAGGTTACATATAAGTGAGTTAGATTCATATTAATCCATTTTCATTTACATGAGAAGGTGATGAGTGGAAAAGTAGTCATTGGCATCCAAAAAATAAAAAATCCAAAACAAAATTAATAAGTAAAAGGATGAATTCTTCATCATTACACCTTACAATATAATATTAAATCCTTGGTCAATTATTATTATTCCAAACAACCATGAATGTCAAAATGCTCTCTTAAACTTTCCAACAAACCACAAAATTTATAGTAGCATTCCATAATATGATTTTTTTAAATCTATTTTCTCCTAGATTTCTAATTCAAAACCACCCTAGTTGTGCCTATTGATCCTAGGTTTCTTCAAGAGTCAGCAAACTCCATATTTAGAGACACATTCCATTTTCTATCTCATTTGAATTTTATTCATTGTTTGGGGTAGTCTGATCGCATACTTCCAAGGTCATTCTCTTGTTGTAATACCGATATACTTTTCTATTCATATCATATCCCAAGATAATTCTTTTATTTTCTTTGGTATCAAAATTTCCAAGGTCATTCTCATCTCTTCTAATATAGCACTTACTCCTAAAAACTTTGAGATATTTCACTATTGGTGGTTTTCCATACCACAACTCATAAGGTCTCTTAGTATGATTTATTCTTAAGTATGCACAACTTCTTTCTAGTACAAATTATCCAAGTTAGAATATTACATCTATTAGAATTAATGATAGCCCCAAAGACACTATGAAGGGGGGGGGGGTGAATCAGTGTCTAACCGGTTAGTAGAATATTTATACTTATTAAGAATTTTGCATCTCAAAACAGTGTACTGGTAAATAAGAATTAATGCAACAAATAAGAATAATAGAGACAACATAGAGAACACACCATAACAAAAGATATTTAACGAGGAAACTCGGTGTGGGAAAAACCTCGATGGGATTTGTGACCCACAATATTCACTCATTGGCCAATGAATAAATATTACTTACAATGAGGGACATGCACATAGAGGAAGGGTAATAGCCTAGAGCTCACTGCTCAACTACAAAATAGAAGTCTCACTTACTTACAAAATGGATTATCAAAATCCAATACAATGTACTGCTTTAAATCAGCATCAACTATGCTAGGTTCAGTACCGGTTTAAGCTTAGTCTATAACCAAAACCTTTGTTGTCAACTATATCACCTTATACAAAATTTCTTTATACTTCTCATCTATCCTCTCTCTCTCACATTTCAAAATGACCTATAAGATCTCATACATATATGAGTCTTTTACAATATGCCATGTCGACTTTTACAAGAGATAATTACATTATCAAACAATAAACAAAAGTTTATTCCATGTTAGCTTGACTGTCGGTATGCATTATTGCCATTGTCGATGAAGTACCTACCGGTGTATGTAAAAGTCTATTATTAGTGGCGGTAATTGTCGATGGGTTTCCATATGATTGCCAGTTGGTTTCCATCAATGACAACATCAACTATTCTTATAAGAGTGTAGAATGCCAACAATCTCCCCCTTTGGCATTGATGGCAACACTCATGAGAAAAATCCAAAATCTATTCCAAAACTTGAAGTCCAAAAAGTTTCCAAAAAGATGTGCTCCCCCTAAGCAAGTGATCTCCTCTGAATAAGCATTTTGCTCTCCACTACTCCCCCTGTGACATCAATGACAAAGGCTGTAAAAAATAGTCAAACGAGTGCAAAAATTTCACCTCAAAGCCTATAACCAGTTGGTTACAATCTGAAAAATATCTACCAAAACTAGATTTAGACTCTACATAAACCTTTTGTTGTCATTCAAGGTTGCCTCAGTTTGTTGGATAATGTTGGTGAGATAGTGCATGTGTTCTTCTGGTGATCACTCTACTTGAAGTAATGCCTTAGATATTTTTTAAGTTCTCGTGCATTTGACCTTATCCTTGCCTTCTCTTTCTCAAGTTTCTCTAATTTCTCCTGAAAAACTGTCATTTCCTGCTCAAAACTGATATGGGTCCAGATGAACAAATTATATTATCAACTATGTCATCAATTTCTTTTTGTGTTCTACTTATCTCCTTATCTATGTCCTTTGTCAAAAGGTGAGGTTTTCTTGTTTCCCTATATATCTCTTTGTACTCCAAAATTGTAGAGTTAAGTGCCAGTAATAATGTATTCAAGTGTCATGTACACTTCTTTATGGTTTCTTCAAAGAATTTGTTTTTCTATTTTTCAACTCTCTCCTTTATTATGTCCTCATTCACTTTATCAATAGTTATTACATTGTCAGCAATAAATTTGGACAATGTGTCCAATTTACTTAAAGAATCCTTAATATGATCTCTGTTACAATTTGGTGCAATCAATTTAAGAATAGGTAAAGTGTTGTCAATTGCCTTGTAGGCCAATGCATTGCAATCTGTTATCTTTTTTATTGAATCCACAAGTACCTTTGTAACATTGGTAGGTCTGAATTCACCTGTAGATGTGTCAGATGTCTAACAAATTATCTTTATTACCTCTGTGCTTCCAATAGGTGTAACCATTTTGCTTGCATTTTCCTCTGGTGGATCAGTCTGGGTTTGCATATCAACCTGTAAAGGGGTCAGTGCAAGAAGATGAGTCCACTTTTTGGCCAAAAAGTGGAAGTGTTTTCCCTGATTTTCAGATTTTGTCTCATTTGAGCTTAAATTTTGAAACACTTAGAGATTGAATCTTGGAAAAAGTCAGTAATATAAAAGATAGCCCTCTGAGTGTACTTTCCAAATATATAATTTATTTTAATACCCACATAATAAAAAATAACTTTTTAAATGGAGTTCTGAAAACTATGTTTTAAAAATGCCTGTTTCAGGACCATACCAAGCATGTGTACGACCCACACTTTTTGACAAAATTAAAATTATTTTCTCAAACCATTTTGGGAAATGGTTTGTAACACACCGAAGATTGATGAGCATATTTTTCTGTATTTTTTTTTCTAATATTTTTTTTTTAATTAATTTTTTAATGGCTGTAAATATCGTTTTAAAAATTTGACGTGTACGACCCACATAATTTGATGTAAACTAAACATTTTTTGATTTTTTTTTTTTCAAATACAAAAGAATTTTGTGTAGATTGATGACATATAATTTTTTTTCCAAAATTCTTTAAAATAAAAAAGTTATTAAATTAACAAAATTAGTTAATATTTCAAATTTATGGACCCAATTTAGTATAAATTAAATGAAAAATAGTTAAAATAATCAATTTATAAATAAATTTACATATTTAGAATCTAGACAGTATAATCTGAAATGGGTTTTAATTTCGTATAAAAATTCTCTGATTAGAGGCGCGTAAACTATTTCTAAAGTTCATATTTGTGCTTTCATTCATGGAGATTTGAATTTGCAGGTCCATGTCTCAGGTGTGGCCATCCCAGGCTTATCCCAGGCCTAATCCCGAGCCAATTAGCGGGTTGTGGAATCAACTTCCACAAAACGGGCCCCCGTTTTCAAACAAGGGCGGCTTGTCGAAAAAAAGAGAAAAATACCATTTAGAAACGGGGGCCCGCTTTTAAGAAACGGGCCCCCGTTTCTAAAAAACGGGCCCCCGTTTTGTTTAAAAGCGGGCCCCCGTTTTAGAACAAAATGGGGGCCCATTTTTTTTTCTTCGGACCCCCGTTACCTTTCAGCTCGGGAGCCCGAAGCACAAACGGGCCCCCGTTTTTTTAAAATGGGCCCCCGTTTATAAGAGCGCGTTTTCCAATGCGCGGACTTCCGCGAATTTGTGACTCATTACCTTGCACTTGCCCAAAGGTTTCTCATATTGTTTTAATGTCTCAGTGATTGTCGGTTTCTCTGTTTCTGTGTGTACCTCTGCCTCGGTTTGTTTATCTGAAAGTTTGACTGTCGGTATTTCTGTCTCTGGTAGCCCTGTGCCAACATCTTTATCTTCAGTAGGTTTTTCAGTTTCTGACAGTTGCTCTATTTGGGTTGGGATCTCAGCTTCAACAGTTTCTACCGGTTTCTCTGCCATGTTGCCACTGTCAACATTGTCTTCCTTAACCTTTGAATTATCCTTATCCACAACAATATTTACTTCTTGAGTATCCACATTCATGGTAAAGAGTATCTCATATTCAGGATTTGTATCATCATGTGTAATACCTTCTGTGTCAATAACTGGTGGATCTTCTGAGTGTACCGGTGCATTATCCAAAGGTGGTGGTGGTAGATTTTCAGTAATCTTGATGTTTGGAACTCCACCAATTTTTCCTTTACCCTTGTCCTTGTCCTTCTAATACACTTTGAATGTCTTTTTAGGTTGGTTCATTTCCCCTTGTTTTTTTCTTTTCCACAAAAAATATATCCCAATTATCTCTAGTCTCATCTGCAATCTCTTTCACTCTTCCTGCCATTAGGCTTACTTGTTGGTGCCCACTGGCAAAAATGGATCGGTTAGCCTCATAAATAAGTTCATCAATTTCTTCTTTTGATTTAACATGATGTATAACTAGAATTTTTTCAATTTTCAATTTCTTGTCTAATTCCATCACTGCTATCCTTTTTTCTTCAAATGTTCTATAAAGTTCATTAGGTTAGTCATCCACAACTTCAATTAGAACCTTCTTATATATGTCCAAGTGTAAAATAATATTGTTCTCAATGCTCTCCCTGTCAAAATCATTCAATGTATTATACAGTTTGTGTATATTAGCCAAATTGCCATCATCAGTTATTTCATTCAACAAATCATTCAAAGAAGGGGTAATTGGTTGCTATTTCTTCTTTGGTGATAGTTTCTTGGGCGGTCCCCTTACTGCCTATTATTTATTTCTCAAAGTCCTTGTTCTCTTAGGTGAAGGAGAGGGTACCGGTGAAGGTTTTCTCTTCCTCCTTTTAACTCTTTTAAATTATGTTGCCTTCTCACTGTCAGTTCCAGAAGATGTGTCAACTGGTGAAATATGTGCCTCTGGTTGAAGTCCTTAAAGCTCACTAGCCGATATGCCACTAAATTTCATGACATTTTCTTTGATTTCCTTTATTTTCTTAGAAGCATCTCTAATGTATTTTTCTCTTTTCTTTCTTTTCTTCAATAGATTTATCTTACTCTTAATAGTCTCAGCACTCCGAAAGACCTTTTCTGATGGTTCTCTTGGTGCATCTAGTAAAGCTTTGGCATATGTTTCCAGAATAGTAAGATCTACTTCATATCCCATCTTGGTGACCCAAATAGTCCTAGGGAGTACTGCCTCCATCCATTTCTCATCTCTTTTGATAACAAAACAAATTTCTTTGTCATATTTATCTACTACACTCTGTGGTAACCTTTCTCCAGCTCTCATCTTAGCTTGGAAATTTTTTAAGTAATCTGTTATGTTGTTGTCTCTAGCAATGCCCAAGCCAGTAAAAGCTTCCTATAGTTGTTTTCCTACTGATATATCATAACCAAAGTCTTTGGGTCCTGTACCAGGGATCTCTTTAGCAAAGTACAACATCAAACATACCAACAGATTTCCAAAATAGAATGTCCCTTTCTTGTCTCCCTTAATCTTTTTCAAGTTGTCAATAGCTCATCTTTTAACCATTCACACACATCTATCATTGCATTGTTTTTTACCATCTCATAAGCATTGTGTATACAAAGACTACAAACAAAATTTAGCCTGTTTGCATGTGTGGTCTTGTATCCTAGCACCATACTTAGAAATCTCAAATTGATGTCCTTAATATCATTTACTCTAAGTGATCTATTGTCAGATGTTGCTCTGGTTAGGCTTCTCAAGTTTGCTATCGGTTGAGGGTAAACCAGTAACTGCCCTAATTGCTTGTCAGGTTATCTTGCAAACATAATCCAACCATAATAATTCTCCATGTGCTCTACTCAATACAATCCTTACTACTTCCTCTAGAAATTGAGGGATATTTAGTATCTCCACAAAACCTAGAGTTTTCACAATCTTGTGTTCATGTTTAACAACACCATGTTAATCACAAATGACCTTAGTAAACATTTTCATTAATTCCTCAGAACCTAGTTCTTCTATATTGCAATGTATATAAATCCTAGGGTCTTCTGCAAATGCTACACCTTTAGGAATTTTTGAGAATGCCCCTACAGAGTCATCTTGCTTAGCAATTTCATGAATTATCTTAAACATAGGCCTTGGGTGTTTCACATTTTCCACAATTGTAGGGTTGAGAATAAATTCAAGAGTAGAAGAAGAGGCCATTTAAAAATACCTTTTACTACCTGAAAATATTTTGAATGTCTGAATAAATCACTTCACACCTTCACCTTGAATGCCTTCGCTCAGTTTTTGCGCTCTCTGATAATTTGAATATTTGGTGAGTCAAAAATGAGGGAAATCAGCTAATTTATAATTACATATCTTCCACCAACTGCATTAAATGCTCATCGGTTAAGTGAAAACTCAACACATCTATCGGTATAGAAGAAATCTATCTTCTCACCATCAACCGAGGGTAATCTGCATGATTTTCAACTTGCTGCAATACACCCAAAGGGTTACTTCTCAGTTGGATGAATAATCTCCTACCAATGGAGGATTACTCTGTTCTATTGGTATAGAGACAGTTTCATCAACTTTCTGATCTCTCTTCTTAATCCATTTCTTTGAAAGATCTTTCTTTACCTCATCTACCTTATCTTTGCCTTTCAAACCGGATCCTTTATTGTTTGTTGGTGAAGTCTTTCTTCTACAAAATTTAGCAATATGTCCAATTTTGTTACAAGCATAGCAAGTCCATTATTCCTTTGAATAGCCTTTCCATATCGTATGTCAGTTTGTGTTCTGCATTGATTAGATAAATGTCCATATCTTCCACAAACATAACATTTCACATTCATTCTGCAATTTTCTGAATTATGACCAACTTTGTTGCATTTTGAACATTGACCGGTGGGTGCATTAATATTCTGATTATTTCTAAATCTACAGTGATTTTCTCTATGACCATATTTGTTGCAATTGAAACATTTTCCATTAAACTTATAAGCATTAGGTTGTCTTACCCGTTTGTTCTGATCTAGATTGTTTGCAGTACCAGAACTTTCTCCAACTTCAAATCCAAGTCCATTAGTATCTCTATTAGGTTTCTGACTTTTCAGCATGTCATCAAGCTCCTTTGAACTTTTCTTGAATTTGTCTTTGTGTTTATTTGCAGTAGCCAACTCATTTTCCAGAATTCCCATTTGTCTCATAAGCTCAGTTTTATCATGTTGCATGTGAATCAGATTTGTCTTCCACATATCATTTTCATGACTAAGTCTTAGATTTTCATTTCTAGCATCATTAAGTCTCCTAGTCAAGTCTTCTTCATTCTTCTTCCTATCTTCAATATATTTACATAACCTCATAGTCATATCTTGCATTTCATTCTTCATATTATTGTTTTCTTGTCTCAATTTGTTTGCAAGTTCTCTAAGAGTTTGTTTTCATCATCATCTTTTTGCATCTTCTCATGAAGTTCTTTTGTTTTATTTTGTGTTATAGCAAAGTTCTCCTGAAGTCCTTTAATGAATTCTTGTGCAGTCCTTAGATCATCTTCAAGTTTGATATTCTTCAATTTCTTTGCATCATAATCTACAAGAGCTCCTTCCAATTTTTTTCTTAAGTTCTCTATCTGTACCGGTGTCAGAATCTTCCTCAATCTGTTAGGCTTTTGAAAATAGAGGACCCCACTCTAATACCAATTGTTACAATCAACGACAGTCCCAAAGACACTGGGAGGGGGGGGGGTGAATCAGTGTCTAACCGGTTATAAATATATTTATACTTATTAAGAATTTTTCATCTCAAAACAATGTACTGGTAAATAAGAATTAATGCAACAAATAATAATAACAGAGACAACATAGAGAACACACAATAACACAAGATATTTAATGAGGAAACCTAGTGTGGGAAAAACCTTGGTGGGATTTGTGACCCACAATATTCACTCACTGGCCAATGAATAAATATTGCTTACAATGAGGCACCTACACATGCAGGAAGGGTAGCAGCCTAGAGCTCACTGCTCAACTACAAAATGGATTATCAAAATCCAATACAATGTAGTCCTTCAAATCAGCATCAACTATGCTAGGTTCAGTACTGGTTTAAGCTCAGTCTATAACCAAAACCTTCGCTGTCAACTATATCACCTTATACAAAATTGCCTTATACTTCTCATCTATCCTCTCTCTCTCTCTCATATCAAAATGACCTATAAGATCTCATACATATATGAGTCTTTTACAATATGCCATGTCAGCTTTTACAAGAGATAATTACATTATAAAACAATAAACAAAATTTTACTCCATGTCGGCTTGAGTGTCGGTATGCATTGTTGTCATTGTCAGTGAAGTATCTGTCGGTGTATGTAGAAGTTTATTGCCAGTGTCGGTAACTTCCGGTGGGTTGTCAGATGATTTCTAGTTGGTTGTCATCAATGAAAACATCAACTATTCTCATAATAGTCTAGAATTCCAACAACATCATAGTTCTAGCCATCTCAATAACAATTCTATTTCTCCTTTCCACCACATCATTTTGGTGAGGAGTTCGCGAAGTAGAAAAATGTCTCCTAATACCATATTCCTCATGAAAATTGTCAAAATCATTTGAAGTAAGCTCTCCACCTATATTAGATCTCAAACACTTTATTTTAGCATCAACTTGATTTCTACCATTGACTTGAAAATTTTAAATCTTTCAAAATCTTTATTTTTTTCTCAAAAATGTAACCCATGTCATTCTATAATAATCATTAATGAGTAACATAAAATAAATCTCACCATTAAATATTCTTTTCCTTATAGGGCCACACAGATTCTGTATGAATTGTCTCCAATTGATATATCATAGAATACTCCTTGTTCTTGAAACTTCTCATTTTTTTCTTCCCAAATTGACATTCCTTGAATACAGTGTCAATAGGCTTGGTAATTGTAGACGTATAAAAATGACCATATTCCTAAATGAATATTTTATGTTCATTTTTCTATTTGATTAAATCCAATTTAATTAAATTATCCACATTCTTCTATTTTATTAAATAAATTATTCAATTTATTTAAATAAAATTCACTATATCCATTTAATGAATAAATCATTTTATTCAATTAACTCCCCCCTATCCACTTTTAATTAAATCCAAATTTAATTAAATAGTTATCCCAAATTGAATAAATCAAATTTATTTAATTACAACCAAATTGAATGAAAATCATTTAATTCAATTAAATCCTATTATCTCTCCATCCACTTGCAAAATCCCAAAACCCTTTCTAAACCCTTCTAGAATCTTCTAATCGCTTCTAATTAACCTAACCCTCCCCTAAATTTTGTCACATCCCTAAGCAAAGGGAAGTCACTTCTCAAATGGCTTAAAGTCTTTGATAACCATTGAAGGTTTTCAACCTTCAACCACTAAAACCCTTAAAGTCTTTGAAAACTATTAAAGGCTTCCAACCTTCAACCACTTAATCCCTAAAGTCTCCAATAACCATTAATGGTTAATTCAAACCTTCCCACATGGTTAAAACATTTGTTTTGACTCAACCTCTATCCAACCCAAGGGTCTCATCAGGCCATTAATGCTTTGACCATGATTATCTCTTAATCATTTGCACAAAGGTTTATCCTTGGATTAACTCTTAATCCAGTGGGTAAGCCTAACTTAGACTTGACCCTTAGCCTTTAGATAACCATGAGGTCTTCTCAGGCCTTTAATGCCTCCAACCTCTTCTCTCAACCCAACCCTATGTTGACACTTGTCACCATTTCATTGGTGCCAATTATGCACATGGATCCCCAACTTTCAAACCTGGCCCTTGATTAAACCTTTCAATCCTGACCATCCATTGCCCTGTTTTTGCTATAAATAGAGCTCTCATTCCTTCATTCTAAACAATCATCTTTCAAATTTGAAGCATTATACTTATGCTCAAATTCTTTCAAGCTTTCATATCATTTTTATGCTCATCATTTAGCTTCTTTTAGATCATAAATTAGACTAATATGCATGCTAGAGTAATTTATTTATCATTTTAGCTCAATCATAGACTAAATATAGTATGTTAGGATAGTATTCATACTAACCTTGTCATCTTATAGTTAGTTTATTGCATTTCTAGCATCATACATAGCTTACAACACATCTCATACTAAAACCAATTAAAATCTCTCTCGTTCTCATATTTGCCATCCCTAAACCATTTTGCTCAGTGATCTGAGAGCAAAAACATTAGTTTGAGGGACATTGTGAGATAGAGAACCATGAGACCCTCCTTGGGAAGCTGAGTAACACTACGTTACTCCATAGCTTGCATCAAGAAGTCCTGCGTGTGTGTGTGGATTGGTATTTCTCATATTTTTCACGTTTTAAGTTTTATTCGCCCACTTTTCCCGCATACATTTCTGGCGCCCACCGTGGGGCACGACCCCCAATAACACATCATTTTTTGAATTTGCTGACTTTTGTAGGTACGCGGGAAACTAGAATTGGCGCGTCAAAAATATATTTTAGCTCATCCGCCTAACAGTTTAGCGCTTCTAGCCTACTGTTTAGCACGTGTGCTTCCTGTCTTAGCGCGTAAAAATTGTTCCTTAGCGCATGATACTATTTGACAAATTTTCCTGTAGGTGTTGATGCCGGCGAAACACAAATTAGTGCATGTACCTAACAGATTAGCGCATCCGCCTAACCTTTTAGCGCTTGCCATACATATTCCAGCGCGTTGAAACAAACTGTTAGCGCATCAAATTCAAATTTTTCCTACAAAACAGACCGCGGGAAAAGCAAAACACAGATTAGCGCGTACAACGCACAGAGTAGCACATCTGAGTAACAGAATAGCGCAGGGAGAAAAAGGTATAGCGCATCCGTAGAGTATTGTAGCGCGTACAGTTTGTTCTGTAGCACATCACAGACAAAACAAACAAAAATAAAATAAAATTTGTAACCGAATTAAAATTTTAGACTTGTGGAAGTCCCCCGAAACAAACTAACAATCTTCTCGTTCTGTTTATTTGCAGGGTTTTAACAGTTTCTTGCAGGTAAAGCGAGGAAGTTTGCTTTTACAGCAAAACATTTTTCTTTTTGTTGACCTCCCAAAAATCGAATTTGCTTTGTTGATGATTTCTTTTCCATAGATTAGACAATCATTGCTTTGAAAAAATTAAAAAGAACATCATGCTTTTGTGGAGCAACATCTCTGCATAGTTTTTAGAAAATCACTGCTTTGAAAGGCTAAAATAAACCTCATTGTTCGCTTTGTCTCGAAAGTGGAAGGTATATGCTCTCCCCTTAATTGGGTGATCAAAAAGCTAAACCACTCTTATGCTTTCAGTACTTCAAGCAGTTAAAAACCTTTAGCAAGCCTGCCTTCCCGAGGAGTTGCAATCAACTCTTAAAGCCGTTTATGGCCGGTGTGAAGGGAACGACCTAAGTGGGGAATGGCTTTGACGCTAAGAATTCCAACCCACTATAATCAAATGTGGAAAGTGACGAAAGTCCTTTTCAACGGTTGCGCGCAGTGATTAGCCTTCCCCCAGTATCCTCGAGATACGTAAAGCCTTTGTTCTAAAGGTTGTGAAGCCTCCTGAGGGAGTTTATCACTGACGGCCGAACAGGAAGCCTGATTAAGAACCTTAGCATTAGAAACTTTGAGCTGAGTCAGTATCCAAACATTTGTAACATCATAGTGCAAGGGTGGGGAAGAATCCACCCCCAAGATTACTCACCATATATCTCCCAAGATAACTACTCAACTGTGAAGCAATTCACTTTGGGTTAACTTCTGGCAAAAGGCAAAAAAACGGGCGCCCTCTAGGGGGTGACACGGTTGTTTGAGCTGACGGAGTATCGAGACTAGTGGGCTATGATGTTACTTATGACCCTTGAATAAAGAGTCTTTCTGAAGTGTTTTATTTTGTATCCAACCTGTTAAAACATTGGGGATTTGAACACATCCTCGACAGAACATACACTTTCTGTTAGATTAGGCGAAATGATTGTACTTTGTGTGCCATGCTTGCATTTTATATTTCAGAAAATCATCCATCATACTTAAAATTTCTCTCAACAAAAATCAAAATCCTCACAGAAACAACCAAAAGGAAAAATCAGGGCAGTTTAGCGCGTAAGAGCAACATCTTAGCGCGTGTAACAGATCTTTTAGCGCATCCAAAACACAAAATAGCGCGTACAACAAAAACAGTAGCATTTCAACTGCAAAGCAAAACAGAGAATAATCCTTTAGCGCGTGCAAAACATATTCTAGTGCGTATCAGGAAAACATTAGCGCATAGGTAACCAAAGTTAGCGCATTAACCAAAACAGATAGCGCGTAGGAGGCACAGTGTAGCACGTTGTTTTCAAAACAAACTTCACAGCAAATTTCAAAAAGTCTATCTTAGTGCGTGAAACAAACATCATAGCGCGTAGAAAGCCTATTTTAGCGCATTGGCCTAAACAGTTAGCGCTTCCGAAGCCTAGTCTAGCGCGTACATCTTTCACAGTCAAGAACAAAAATTTTCCAGAATCAATACTTTAGCGCGTAACCGGGGGCAGACTAGCGCGTGTGAGAAACATTTTAGCGCATCAGGAAAATTAGGTAGCGCATCAAACCTCTGCTTTAGCGCATGAGAAAAGGTAGAAAAACAGAGAATTGAAAAACCAAAAATTTTGAAAATTTTGAAAATATTTTGAAAACAGTTTTTCATCAAAACACATCTTTTATCAAACCAGAGTGACAAAAACAAATCATTAAAACTATTTCTCAAGTCAAATTTGTGTCAAACAAAGTTGTCAGAATCCGAAAATGAATTGAGCAATAGAGGACGTCTTTCCTATCATAATCCGGAACATTTTCATCATTAGTATCAATCAAATCCTTTAACATCTTACGGATTTTATCTCACAAACACTTGTCTAAAAATTTTCAAATTGTCAAAATCCAGTTTCCAGATCGGGAAACTTCTTATCCATATCATTTGACACACTTTATCGTGAAGGAATATCTAAACCTTCATTCTGATAAAGTAAACTTTGAAATTTTCAAAACAAGAATCAACTAAATCCAAACAAATCAAAGGAAATCATTGATCACTCATGCATGACTAATCCCCTTATTCTGAGAAGAAAGAACCTCTATTGTAACATCACGTTGAAGAAACAACAACCTAGCTTTTCCAAATTCATCAAGCGAAACAAGTTTTTATACATCAATCATCAACTCTTCAAATCTCATCAGGTATTTCTTCATCACGTCAAACGTTATATCCAAAACAAATCTAGCGAATTTGATAGAGAACCCCTGAAAACAAGAGCATACTGTCAAAAGTCTGCTTTTAATCAAAAGATAAACCGAGGTGGGAAAATCAATCCCGCATTCTTACCCGACGAGTGCATCACATATAACACATCTCAACCAGAACCACCAACGCCCGAACAACACATCAAAGAGGCTTTTGTTCCTTTCATCACTGAAAGCTTCTACTAAAAATGCCTGTTACTCGCTCTCAACGAGACAAACAAAGCGAGGCACACGCAGAATCAAGTATGAATCGAAGATTATCAAATCCTTTTGAAGTTCCACCCGTAGAAGAACCTGAAATTACCGACACCCTTCTTAGAGAATGTCAAGTAAATCCTGCCTTCCAAAAACTTGTCGAAAAGCTCATAGAAAATGATAAGGAAAAATATTTGTTGATGCTCACAAGTAAGGGCGTTAAACTTCCGGAAGATTTCGACCCAAATCTTTTTCAAACCGAATCCTGGCAATATGCATCTCAAGAACAAAACCGAGAAGAAGAAACTCACATACCTGAACAACATAACTTTGAACAACACATTCCAGAACAACGCATACCAGAAATGCATATACCTGAACTAGAAACACCAGAGCAACATATACCATTTACCACTCCCTTTCAGCTGAGAGCCAATACTAGGCAAGAACTTTTTCCTCGGCAAGACAATGCACCCTTGATTGCTCTTACTCAACAAATGCAAATGTTACAAAGGCAAATACAGGATATGCAACAAGGGACAACAGTGCAGTACTCTTTAAACGAAATTTGTCCTTATCCATTTGACAGAAGCTTAAACATGGTACCTTTTCCTCCAAACTCAAACGTTCCCAAATTTGATAAATATGATGGGAAAGGTGATCCTCAGGATCATGTTCGAGAATTTTGCACCATGAGTCTTGAATTTTCTCATGATGACACCTATCTAATGAGGTTATTCCCAAGAAGCCTGGGAGGACAAACAATGGAATGGTTATCCAAGATTACACCACTTGTCAGATCATTTGACGAATTGGTTAACAAATTCATCACCCACTATTCTTACAACATCCAACATGCCATAACCATGCTAGATGTTTGCAACACCAAACAAAAGAACAATGAAACATTCATGTTGTTCCTTCAGCGCTGGCGACGCATGGTATCCAGATATCCTCGCGATATTCCTGAAAAGGAGAAAATGGAAATCTTCATTGATAACTTAAATGGCGAAATGAGTTACAGACTCAAACTTCAATGCATACCATCCTTTGCCAAATTGATTGAAAATGGCATTCAAGTAGAGGAAGCTTGTGTAAAAAAGGGAACACTCAAATTCTACAAGGAAGGAACAAATTCATCAAACTACAATAACCAAAACAACACCAACTTTGACAAATCTAGATTTTGGACTCGAAACAAAAACGAAAGCAACAATGAACTACATGATCCTAAATCGAAACAACAAGTCCTTGCATTATCTGGAAATCCTCAGACCACGAAAAATGCTAAAAATACTACTCCCAGTGCTAATACGTATGCACAAAACACTGATCAAGGACAAATCAACACCAACGACACCAACGATAATCGAGGCAAAAACATGAATCCAGGACCTAACAACAATCCACGCAACAATACAAACAATTTCCAAAAGCGTATCTTCACACCACTGGGACAATCACTAGAATCCGCGTTCAGAGAACTTTTGGCAAACAAGGTTCTTTCTTTACCACCACTCAACAATTATGAACCCCCAGTCAAACCACCTTGGTGGAATGATTCACACTATTGTGATTTCCATCGCAACAAGGGTCATAGAACAAATGAGTGCATGAGATTGAAACACATAATCCAGGACATGATCGATCGAGGTGACTTAACGGTAGATGGTCTCAAAACAAATAATGATCATGAAGCCTTCAAAAATCCTCTCCCAAATTACAACAAAGATGGAGCATCAACTTCAAATGATACAAGCGGAGCTCGTATTAATCACATTTATGATAACACTATCAATCACATATCAGCTGAAGATCATCAAGTAAATGTCATCACCATCCGAGATCAGTGTGATCATGAATCTGTCAATGTAACAACCCACACTCAGAAATATGTCTTAAAAGGACATACTGCACCTACAACTACCACACCTAAAATCCAATATGACTTGGTTAACCAACTACGCAAGACTCCAGCTCAGATATCTATCCTGGAATTATTAAAACTATCACCCAAGCACAAAGACATATTGGAGCAAGCATTATTGGAAACAAATGTACCTCAAAATCTGAATACAGACAGATTTCAAGCCATGGTCGCCCATATGACAGGATCTCACAACCTCACCT
Organism: Cryptomeria japonica; assembly: GCF_030272615.1. NCBI lineage: Eukaryota > Viridiplantae > Streptophyta > Pinopsida > Cupressales > Cupressaceae > Cryptomeria > Cryptomeria japonica. Next base: position 252,146,370 of record NC_081411.1, read on the forward strand.
TCTCAGAGCACGACAATACCTCATTGAGTCATCCGCATAATACCCCTCTCCATATTGAAGTCATTGTTTGCAAACACCAAGTCAAGAGAGTCCTAATAGATGGAGGAGTCGGCCTTAATATCTGTACTTTTAAGCTTATCCATGCATTAGGCTTCCCAGAAGAATCTATTGATCCTTGCAAAAAGATTACCATAAAAGCATATGATGATGAGGAACGGTCCTCTAAAGGCACAGTCATATTACCTATTCAAGTGGGCCCAGTACAAAAGGATACTATTTGTCAAGTCTTAGATATTGATCTAACCTACAATATTTTGTTAGGACGACCCTGGATACATGAAATGCAAGCAGTCCCTTCTACATATCACCAGTGTGTCAAGTTTCCTTATGATGGACAAGAAATCTCCATATCTGCTGATCATAATCCATTTCAACATTGCAATGCAATGGGGGCAGCCCAGGACAGTTTGGTTCCTCATAATAGAGAAAAGCAACAATCTTCAACATCAGATCCATATACAGCAAAATCCAACTCCTTATGGGGAGACTTCAAGTAGAAAACGCAAATCAAAGACCAAGGCATGGGAGAATACTCTTTGGAACCTTTATGTTTGGCAAAATTGCCCACCTCACCTAGATCGCATGGTTTGCCTACTACATCAACACAACTGGCTACTCAGCCCATCACTAAATTTGATGGTACTTTCATCCAATTGGGTGCTCTAGCACATGAATCAGAAGACAAAGATATTCTTAGCTGGTTATACAAAGATGAAGAAGAAAATCATAGAGCAGCTGCTCTGGACATTGTGCTACCAACACACATGTATGGAAAAGGCTACTTAATCATGAAGCAAATGGGATATGACAGTAAAGGACCTATGGGCAAATGCAAAGAGGGAGTTACTGAACCTATCAATCTTCCTTCACAACCTAGCAGAAACAAAGCAGGATTGGGCTCTAAACTCACGTTCCTATTAAAGAGGCCGCCTCACCTACCTATCAAACATCAATGGAAGGAAAAGAAGAAGTACAAAGAAGACTCCTGGTAGGAAGCACTTTTTGAATCAGCAGAGACAATCCGCAAGGCACGGGAATGTCAAGATCAGAAGTTACATCAGGAAAAACTTCTAAGTCATAAGAAGGCCCTATCTGCAGCAGTAGCTCATATTCAAACACCAATATCTCAAGAACAAATTAGGACATCTTCAAATACCGTTATTACTCCCCGAAGAAGCACAGTCTATGAACAAATCCAGCAAGTAGAGGATGGATCTGATACAAAATCAACACAAAATATCAAAATAGTATCCATCATCAAAGATTTGTTTTCACCATACAACACCCCTGTTTACAGCACAGATATAATCTGGGATGATGCCTATGAAACAGATTCCAATGAATATGAATGGGGTACCTGCTCCAATGCTACTACTGATATCCTGGATGATACTGATTCTATATCCCTTTCTCAGGAAGAACATAACGCAGAGGATAGACCTCTTGAATTTGGACCACAACATATCTATGACACTCCGGAAAGTGAACAGAAACATTATGAACAAATCTATGTGGAAGATGATACCATCGAGGACCTCGACGCAATCCTAAATTTCTTTAAACCAAAAACCCAGCACGATGAAAACTCTATCCTAACACTTACGGTAGCCGAACTTGATCCACCCAACGATTCCTTACCACTTGTCTTTCCTGACCTAATCGACTGGGACGAACCTGAAACAAGTGATATACCTATTTTCCCAGATGATGCATCTATTGTCCATTACCTATGTACCGTAAATCCAGAAACAGGCTCTACTAGTGAACGACATAATGATATCTATCAATCAGGGAGTGCCAAGTCTCTCAGTCATAAAAATGCATCAAATGATGAATCTAATGCTGAAAACCAGTCAATGGCAGCTCTAGATCATAAAAAAGTAAAAATAAAGGACGCATCGGAGGGTGAAAACCTTTTTAAGGCACCTAATGATGGGAGACTTGACACTCTTCCTGAGCACTTTCATGAGCGATCGCCCATATTAATTGAGCCCACTCAATCAATCAACATTGGTACCACAGAAGCAGCCAGAAATATACATCTTGCAGAATCTCTAACAGAGGAAGAAAGATTGGCATTCATCATCTTCTTTAAAGAACAACAAATCAACTTTGCTTGGTCCTATGCTGATATGCCTGGAGTAGATCCACACTTAATCATGCATCACTTGTCCATCTCTACCGGAGTTAAGCCAGTCAAGCAAAAGCTACGGAAGATGAATCCACAGGTGGCACTCATGGTCAAAACTGAACTAAAAAAATTATTAGACATCGGATTCATCCGACTTGACTATGCAGAGTGGATATCCAATATCGTTCTAGTATCAAAACCAGATCGTAGTATCAGAATATGAACTGACTTCAGAGACGTTAACAAAGCTTGTCCAAAAGATGACTTTCCTCTGCCAAGTATCGACATAATTGTAGATCTCATAGCAGGCCATGCAATGCTCTCACTAATGGATGGTTTCTCAGGTTATAACCAAATTAAGATAGCTCCTGAAGATCAAGATAAAACAGCATTCACCTATCCTTGGGGGACGTACTATTGGAATGTCATGCCTTTTGGCTTAAAGAATGCAGGGGCCACTTATCAAAGAGCAATGACACCCATCTTCCATGATATGATGCACACATTTATGGAAGACTATGTGGATGATTTACTAGCAAAATCCTTCACCAGAGCTGAACATCTCGGCATCCTAACAAAGATCTTTGATCGATTACAAAAATTCCAAGTCCGACTCAACCCTAAGAAGTGTGTCTTCGGGGTTACATTAGGCAAGTTACTAGGCTACATAGTATCAGCTAAAGGTATTGAAGTTGATCGAGCAAAGGTACAAGCCATCATGGAAATGCCACCACCACGAAATATCAGTCAACTCAGATATCTACAGGGACGACTTCAATCAATCCGGTGATTCATCGCTCAACTAGCAGATAAAAGTCTACCATTTAACCATTTGCTACACAAAAATGTACCCTTCAAATGGGAGGCTAAGTGTGAAGAATCTTTTTACCAAATTAAACAGTATCTGATGAATCCACCAGTTCTAGTACCACTAGTTGCCGGAAAGCCACTTATTCTATGTATCTCAACAACAGATATTTCACTGGGGGCACTATTGGCACAAGAAGATCAACAAGGAAAGGAACGTGCCATATACTACAACAGTAGAACATTGAATGGCTATGAGCTCAACTATACATTTATTGAAAAGGCTTGCCTAACAGTAGTCTTTGCATCTCAGAAATTCTGACATTACATGCTAGCACACACCATAAAGCTAGTTGCAAAAATTGATCCTCTCAAATATCTACTCAGCAAAGTCGCTCTTACAGGCCGATTGGTTAAATGGGTCATGATTCTCAGTGAATTCGACATCCAATACACAGAAAGATGAGCCATCAAAGGACAAGCAATTGCAGATCAATTGGCCGAAGCACCGTTACCAGGCAAACAAACCATGGAGGTTGAATTTCCAGACAGGGATGTACTCGCTCTTTCTACTAAACAATGGACCCTATACTTTGACGGATCCTATACTCAACATGGTCCACGTGCTGGTATTCTGTTCATCACTCCTGAAGGACACACTATGCCAAAATCATACAGACTTATGTTTCCATGCACAAATAATGTGGCTGAATATGAAGCACTAGTCATCGGCATCAAAATGGCCGTCGAATGGAAAATCACAGAGTTAAAAGTCTATGGAGACTCACAACTGGTCATTAATCAAATTAATAACAACTATCAGACAAAGGACAACAAGCTACTACCTTACAAACGAATGGTGGATGACTTCAAACAGTATTTTGTGCACATCACCTTTGAGCAAATACCAAGGTTGAACAACAAAGCAGCCGATGCAATGGCTACAATCGCTTCGCTACTACAAATTCCTGAGCAACAGAGTCGTTATGAGTTCCTGGTAGAGCAACTGTTCTCCCTCGCCTATGACCACTCTGAATCCCATGTTATCTATGCCTTGACTGGTTTCGATTCTCCGCTATATGGACCGATATACGACTACCTCAAGCATAATATCTTACCCATTGACCAATCCCGTAACCAAAAACGTAACTTTATTCGACAAGCTGCCCATTACACCCTTACCGCTGATACTCTATATCGTCGAGGTCTCGATGGTACTCTTCTTCATTGCCTTGATCGTAATGATTCTGATTCCGCTTTACACGAGCTTCATGAAGGTATTTGTGGCACACATTCAAGTGGCACTACTCTTGCTAAAAAGCTTCTACGAATGGGATACTACTGGCCTACAATGGAGAAAGATTCATATCACTTTCCAAGAAATGTCCTAAATGCCAGATCCATGGCAATCTGATACATGCACCAGTACAAGAACTACAGCCCTTTACAACATCATGGCCCTTTTGTCAGTGGGGACTGGACCTAGTTGGCAAAATACATCCTTCATCTTCAAATGGACACAAGTTCATTATAACCGCAACAGAATACTTTACCAAATGGATCGAAGCACCCATGACCACAGTTACCAGGAAACAAATTGCCTCTTTTATCCTAAATTATCTGATCCGCAGATATGGTATTCCAAGTTCAATCGTCACAGATAATGGGCGACCTTTCAAAAACCAAGATGTGCAGGAACTATGTGAAAAATTCAAAATCCAACATCGGTTTTCTACACCATACTATCCACAGGGAAATGGTCAAGCAGAAGCATCTAACAAAACAATCCTAAAAATTCTCAAGAAAACAGTGAATGATGCAGGCAAAGATTGGCACGTACAACTCAATCCAGCACTTTGGGCCTACAGGACCAGCATTCGCACACCTACAGGTGCAACACCATATTCATTGGTATATGGATCAGAGGCTATTTTACCCTTGGAGGTATAAATTCCATCTCTTAGAGTCTCTTTGAAAGGTTTGATCCCTGATGAAGAGTATCGAGTTAACTGACTGCAAGAACTGGAACTATTAGATGAAAGACGCCAACATGCTTATACTCATCTCAAAGCATATCAACAACGCATGTGCAGGAGCTACAATCATAAGGTCATTCCTCGTAACTTCAAAGTTGGTGATCTAGTCCTCAAAGAAAATCCAAGAAATCAGCAAGATCGAGAAAAGAAAGGGAAATTTGAACCTAATTGGTTGTGTCCCTATGTCATCATATCAGTCTATGGATCAAGTGCCTATCAGCTAACAAATTCTGAAGGAGATGTGCTTGATGATCCAACTAACAGCATTCATCTGAAGAAGTACTATACTTAAGGTAGCCTAGTGAACGGAAAAAGCCAAAAACAAACAAAAAAATCAAAAAAATCCAGAAAAAGCAAAAATCCAAAGTACAATAAAAACAAATGGTGAAAACCTGGTAAACAGGCGCCTTTGTGAAAGAACGGCTCCTTTATCTATATCCATGCCATTTTATCCATCAACACACTATCGGCCATTGCCCGACACTTAGCATATATCCATTCAGGACATACTTAGCGTAGTCACTATCCTGAATTATCCATCTGTATCTATTGCATTTCACCATGGCTTGGAAATCACTGTACATAATCATATCCAGAAGAACACTCATCTAGAGGCATTAAACTGTTCAAACATTTGCAAACATTCAAGACATGCCAACTATTGCAAAACTCAGACATATGACATCCAACAAACACAACTACACTTCATCACAACAACCAAAACACAAACAAATACACAAGAAACTCAAGGATGGATGATTTTCTGACGTACTAAATGTTGCATTATCGCATTAAGGTCTTGATTATTTTGCATTTTGAACTTTTTAATTTGATTGGAATCTTCTCTTTATCTCATAAAAAGCTTCATAGCCAGAGATCATGAGGAATTTCCAAAAATTTTCTTAGTCTTCTGTCTGGGAGGCGATCACTTGTACTGTGTGAATATTTGCCTCGAGATGTGATCCATATCACTGAAGGCCTGATTCCATTTCACGCATATAAATGATCTAATCTTGTATGTTTACGCAATACGCACTCAGGTCGTCCTGGTTCAATTATACCTTGACGCTTGTGCTATCTTGCAAAATCAAATATCATGTAAATTTTACTCAGGTCATTATGGTTCAATTATACCATTATGCTTGTATAAATTTTCAACATATCCAAAAATTGATAAATGCTCCATGATGATATTTACAAAGAAAGCAAATAAATGGTTATATCAGATGGCAAATACAGAATGAGAGATGCTCCAAAAATAATTAGTTGCATTTCATTTTACAATTAGTTGCATATCATTTTACAATTAGTTGCATATCATTTTACAATTAATCGCACATCATTTTACACTATTATCCCATATCATTATTACATCATTATTACATGATTTCATATTTACATGTAACAGCATATTAAATCATACATCTCATTTTCAAGATACATCTCATAGCATATAAAAACATACATCCTGCATCACACATTACATCATATATGTAAACATTACATCATCATATGAAAGGAAGTAGCACACATAAAATGCATCCATAAACACATCACATCGATCAAAAATGGTGCTCCGTATATATATATCTCTCAAAAAATGATCAAAATCTACAAAATGTGTCTCAAAATATGTCCAGTACAAAGTATGCAAAGATCCAAAAATACAATGGAGGCCATGTCTCTCAAGTGTGACTATCCCCTGATGGAGATGGTCTCGCTCCGGATGCACCTGCCCCTGGATCTCCAGGAGGATCCTGCCTAGCTCTAGATACACTCACCCCCGGATCTGCAGGAGGGTCCTGTCTCGCTGGCCCAGTCACTCCTTGGCTCTCAGATCGTGTCCCAGCAGTTCGAGATCGACTCGATCTCAACTATGCAAAACTTGCTACACGTCGCTCTCTGGGTACTGCATCCTCATAATGCCGCCTATAATACTCAAACTCCTGTACTCTCCATGTCAGCTCTCTCAGGGTGTCTCTCAATGGACCACCCGCTGCTGCTCTCTGTACACTCGCCAAGGCCTCCTCCGCTCGACCCCACCGCTCTATCTTCGTATCTCTCTCAACGATCAACTGCGAAATCTGCCGCTGATAGGTCAAAATCTGTGCCTGCAACTGCTGTACAGTAATCTATAGGGTCCGGATCTGTGCATCCTCTACATGACCCGGCACTCGAACCCGCAATGGTCCCTGTGCTGGAGGAACCCCTCCCACTCGCCCTGTCCTCGGTACTGGAGGTGGGAGTATATCTACCCTCCTCCTCTGAGCTGGTCTCACCATCTCCTCCTCACCCCTCACTGCCGCCAAAACCTCTGTCACTCTCCCCTCTCTCTCGGCTCCAATGGCCAAACCTCCTCTCCCCCTCTCAATCCTACCCTGCTGTACCGCCCGCTGCACACCCTGCCTCCCCCTGGCTCCTCTACCTCCTCCATCATCTCCATCATCTTCGTCATCTCCATCATCTCCCCCCTCCTCTCCATCCGAATCAAATGCTGGCCTCATCTCCTCGGGATCGGAGATCTTCGCCACTGCCCGCGCAGTAAACAAACGAGCGAACTCCTCTGTCATCCCGGCATCCTGTATCTCTGGGGCATAGTCCCAGACCTGTCCAGTTAACCCTGTAAACTCCTCTACGTCCATGACACTATCAATAGTTAGCCCCCAATCGGCCACATCCTACTACCATCGTGCATACAAGCACGCTCCCTGTGGAATCCCCTGCTACCTCCCGAACTGCCACAAAACTCGGGTGACCAAAAACCGCTCAATAACGAACGGAGTCCTCCCAATAAGATACCTCGTCATGAAAATGAAAGGCATCTCTATCCCATCCTCTGCCCACACCTCACAACCTGTATATGGTCTCCAAATGACCGTATCTATGTCATCAAAAACTCTCCTCCAGTGCTCTAGTTTGCCCAGCTTACGCTGGACAACTAGGCCTCTGTATCCATAGGCATATGCTGCACCTACGGGCCTATCTCTGTCTGCCAATGGCCTCGCTACTAGGATGTGCTCCCAGCACCATACCTGTAATAGAGTAACACCTGCTGATAAACTCCCATAACCGAGGTATACTACCTCATGCAGGCTCCTATAAAGATGGGCCAACATCGCTGACCCCCATGCAAATCTCCGACCCTGTGTCACCATCTGCTCCAAGACCAGCCCCCATCCTACTGAAAATCTCTTTGACCTGCGATCAAGACAAAGGAATCCTCCAATGAATCCTGCCAATACCGATGGCAGCGGTGCATAATCTAGATTCAAAAACTCCTGCCAAGGGATCTCATAGCCATAGACACTCTCATCATGAAATGTATGACGCAGTGCCTCTGTGCCACCCTCCTCTGTCTGCTCGTAGGGTAGCAGTGCCCCTACCACAGGAATGCGCAAAATCCGGTAGCAATCCTCTGGTGTCACTGTCATCTCTCCAGTGGCAAAATGAAAGGTGTTCGTATCACTGTGCCACCTCTCTACCAATGCTGTCAACAGTCCCCGATTCACAGTAAACCGAGGCATATCCAGAAGAGAGGTCAGTCTGCATCTCTCAATAATATCCAAGTCTGCCTATGACAGACGTGGTATCAGCGTCCATGGTCTCGGGAATCTCTCCCTCAACTACACAATACCTAATCGCTCCTATCAACAAACAAAACATATCCAATCTCAGTTTCCACATCAACACAAAGATATCAAAATAAAACTTACATCAACAACATGAAACAAATTTTCTCATCTACAATCAAAGTTCAAAATCCTATCATTTCATATCGACTTGTAACACAACTCAAGTTCTTCAAAAACCATATCAAAACTTGTAAAACAATTCAAGTACCAAAATCACATAAACTTGTAAAACAACTCAAGTTTCCGACCCATATCAGCTTGTAAAACAACTCAAGTTTCCAACCCATATCAGCTTGTAAAACAACTCAGGCTTTCATACACATTTGAACTTAAAACAGATAACGCAAATAATCATATTCTGATCAACACAAACAGTTTGATATCTATATATAACTTGGAAAATTGCACATCAAAACAAGTTATACAAATACTCATCTTGGATAAATGCATCAAAAACATGATAGACACACAAAAACCGCAATTTTTCAAACCCGACCAAAACTACAAGAATTTTCTTGGATGCGCTAAAACAGACCCCCAATGCGCCAAAACAATCCCAAGCGCTAGACTGCTTGTCCTACGCGCTATCCTATCTACCCTACGCGCTACTATTTTCTTCCATTGCGCTAATCTATCTGTCCTATGCGCTAGAACATGTCTACGCGCTAATCTACCCTTCCTAAGCGCTAACCTATATGCCCTATGCGTTCGAACCTATCTACGCGCTATTATTTTCTTACGATGCGCTATCTAATTTGTCCTATGCGCTAGAACAGATCGACGCGCTAAACCCCTTTGCCTAGGCGCTACCCTTTCAGCCCTATGCGCTAGGTTATACCTACGTGCTAAACCCCTTGCTCCATGCGAACTTCTGCGACTCCTATGCGCTAGGTTAGTCCTACGCGCTACCCTGTTCCTCCTACGCGCTACTAAACACAACACCTACGCTATTCCGCGTGCACGCGCTAACCTAAATGACCTATGCGCTAGCAAAATAATTTTGGACGCAACCCCTAAATTTGACCTTGATGCGCTACTTCGCACTGCGTATGCGCTAATATACGCCTTAGACGCGCCAAAACGATTTGTCCGAACTTTAAAATTCAAAAAATAGCTAAAAATGACAAAACCAAAAATCCAAAAGGGGTCAAAGATGTTGACTTACTGGTGGTCCACGCGCTACTGGTCTCTGGTACCTCCGAACGCGCTCAAAACGGTGTCTGCGATAGGGAATAGGCATTTTCTCTCCAGAGCAAATTATCTTTCTTCAAAAGTCAACAAGCACAAATGACTTTAAATCAAGCCCTTTTCCCCTTTTATAGGAGGAAAATGAAATTAGGGTTAGCTAACTGGGCTTGTAATATGGTCGCGGTCTTCCCTATACCAAAACATTTGTAATTTATCGGGAGATGAATCAATTTACACACTTTCTACATGCACAAAATCCTACACATCATACGAACTTCATTAATTTAAATCAAAAATTTTCCAAAAAAATATTGATTCATCTCCCGAGGGGGCATCACATCAAATATCGAATCTAGGGCATCACATCAAATATCGAATCTGGGGCATCACACATCAAATCAAATCTGGGGCACAACTGGCAAATCAAAAAGCGACAAAAAAATTACATTAGATCATAAATCATGATAAAGCATCATTTTCTTTGAAATAACATGTGCACATACGTCACTTCAAAGAGGGGCAAAATGTAGACGTATAAAAATGACCATATTCCTAAATGAATATTTTATGTTCATTTTTCTATTTGATTAAATCCAATTTAATTAAATTATCCACATTCTTCTATTTTATTAAATAAATTATTCAATTTATTTAAATAAAATTCACTATATCCATTTAATGAATAAATCATTTTATTCAATTAACTCCCCCCTATCCACTTTTAATTAAATCCAAATTTAATAAAATGGTTATCCCAAATTGAATGAAAATCATTTAATTCAATTAAATCCTATTATCTCTCCATCCACTTGCAAAATCCCAAAACCCTTTCTAAACCCTTCTAGAATCTTCTAATCACTTCTAATTAACCTAACCCTCCCCTAAATTTTGTCACATCCCTAAGCAAAGGGAAGTCACTTCTCAAATGGCTTAAAGTCTTTGATAACCATTGAAGGTTTTCAACCTTCAACCACTAAAACCCTTAAAGTCTTTGAAAACCATTAAAGGCTTCCAACCTTCAACCACTTAATCCCTAAAGTCTCCAATAACCATTAATGGTTAATTCAAACCTTCCCACATGGTTAAAACATTTGTTTTGACTCAACCTCTATCCAACCCAAGGGTCTCATCAAGCCATTAATGCTTTGACCATGATTATCTCTTAATCATTTGCACAAAGGTTTATCCTTGGATTAACTCTTAATCCAGTGGGTAAGCCTAACTTAGACTTGACCCTTAGCCTTTAGATAACCATGAGGTCTTCTCAGGCCTTTAATGCCTCCAACCTCTTCTCTCAACCCAACCCTATGTTGACACTTGTCACCATTTCATTGGTGCCAATTATGCACATGGATCCCCAACTTTCAAACCTGGCCCTTGATTAAACCTTTCAATCCTGACCATCCATTGCCCTGTTTTTGCTATAAATAGAGCTCTCATTCCTCCATTCTAAACAATCATCTTTCAAATTTGAAGCATTATACTTATGCTCAAATTCTTTCAAGCTTTCATATCATTTTTATGCTCATCATTTAGCTTCTTTTAGATCATAAATTAGACTAATATGCATGCTAGAGTAATTTATTTATCATTTTAGCTCAATCATAGACTAAATATAGTATGTTAGGATAGTATTCATACTAACCTTGTCATCTTATAGTTAGTTTATTGCATTTCTAGCATCATACATAGCTTACAACACATCTCATACTAAAACCAATTAAAATCTCTCTCGTTCTCATATTTGCCATCCCTAAACCATTTTGCTCAGTGATCTGAGAGCAAAAACATTGGTTTGAGGGACATTGTGAGATAGAGAACCATGGGACCCTCCTTGGGAAGCTGAGTAACACTACGTTACTCCATAACTTGCATCAAGAAGTCCTGTGTGTGTGTGTGGATTGGTATTTCTCATATTTTTCATGTTTTAAGTTTTATTCACCCACTTTTCCCGCATACAGTAATATTTGGTAAATGTCTTATTATCTTAAATTTAATAATCTTTATCGTGTTATCAAAGTTAACATGTCCTATCCTCTTATTCCATAACAAACTTTCATTTCTTTGACTCAAATAACATTTGTTTCCACTTTCGTCATTTATATAATAAATATTCCCATTTTTCCTAATTCCTTATGCTACCAACTTTCTATTTTGACCTTTTTAATCATACATCTAGTATTGTTGAACATAGCTACATAGCCTTTATTGCACATTTGACTAACGCTCAACAAACTATGTCTCAACCCTTCTACATAATAAACACCATTTGTTTTATGCTTACTATCAATCAAGATACTTCATATTCCACAAATCAGTGCAACTTCTTCTCCTACAATTTTCATTGCTCCATCATCATACTTCTTCAGAGTGATAAAATTGTCTTTATCTCTGGTCATGTGATTCAAGCACCCAGAATCAATGATCCATGATCTTGGTTCAGGTTTAGCATGTAGTGCAGTCTTCTCTTCTAGACTTCTAGATCTATCTTGATTCTTATCTTCTATAGCTGAGAATGACGATTCTTCATTCGATTATTCAACATATTCTTCATCAGAATAATGTGTGTCCATAGAGAAAAAAAATCTATCTCTTTATCTCTATCATCTTATCTTTTCTTAAAATCATGTCTTCTATATCTACTTTTCTATTTATTATTATCATATTTTCTATAATCTTCTTTGTATATACATTTAGAAGAACAATGACCAATTCTTCCACAATTAAAGCATTTCAAGGGCTTCTTAACTTTCTACTTTCTAGTTCCTCTCTTTAGTCTTCTGAAAAAGTTTGCTTCAATCTTATCCAAGTTCTCACCTATTTTTGGTTCATCTCTTGATATCCTTGAAATATTAAATGTAACTTCTCTTTGATTAGCTTTTATTAAGGTCGTGACATTCTTCTACAATACACTTTTTTAGTTTGTAGGTTTTGGTCAATGTAAACAAGATATTTTTTATGACATAACTTTATTCTAACATTCCACCAACAACTTGGATAGCTCTTGTTGTATCATTTACTCTATGTATGTATCTCTCAACACTTTCATCATCAACCACTCTTAAACCTTCAAATTTTTTCTTCAAGTTCAAAAGTCTTGCTTGTTGGGTCTTCACATTTCCTTCATATGCATAACACAATTTTTTTTGGATTCCCTTAGCTTCTTTAATTCCTTGAACCTTATCTAATACTTTATCACTAAAATAGATGATAAGTATTGTTCTAGCTTTAGCATTTGTCTCTTGAGCCTTAATTTCATCCTAAGTTGATGGTCTATTCGAAGGGTATTGATAACCCATCTGAAAAATCTCCCAGATTCCACTCTACAATTTTTCCAAGTAAGACTCCATTATTTTCTTTTAATAACTAAAGTTTGTTCCATCAAACATTGATGATTTAACATGAATTTCTTGCACCATCTCTAGAGATCTACCTTAAGCAGATAAGCTTTTCAAAGAGTAACCTTTCTCTAATACCAATTGTTGAACACTTGATAGGATTGAGAGGGGGGTATATCAGTCTGGAACTTCAAAATCAATTATTAATAAATAACATTAAATTATTTAGCAATAACACATTAATCAATCAACACATAAGCATCAACCATCAACACGTGAAGACCAGATTTATGTGAAAAACCAAAATATAAAAAAAACCACAGTGAGAACCTAACTCACAATATTCAAATATCATGCTTAGAATGTTTTAAGCTTACTGCCAATGAGAACCAACACCTAAAGCAATTGCAGAATTAAGGCGCACAATATTAGGCAAGATACAAACACTAATACATTTGGCCTAAAATTCTGACGGAGAAGGTATATTGTGAACAAATTTGATTTTTTAAAAAAAAATTGCCTCCATTCATCGAAATATTGATGATAATTCAATATCTATTTTCAACAGAGAAGGAATTGGCAATGAAATTTGTGTTTTTTTACAAAAAGTGCCCGCGTTCGTCGAAATTCCGACGACAGCGGGCATTACTTAACAAAAAAAAAGACCAATACATTTCAAATGATTTTTGTGGCCTCTTCCCATTCTCACATAGCCACCCCAACAACGTACTCCCGCCCAGAGTAAGCGTACTCCAAGTTTTGGATGAGGCACGTGAACCATTTTGACCGATTAATGCCAGCTCCAAGCATTGTCGACTCATGGAATAAGGTTTGTGAAAATGGGAGCAATGTCGGCTCATGGAATAGGGAAGATGTAAAGATCTATCAACATCCCCCAGCCTGTGTGAAAATGGGAGAAATGTCAGCTCATGAAATAGGGCATGCTCCCAAGAGCTAAAGACCAATAGGCTTCATTCCCCTTCTTTCATTCATTAGTATCGGTCACCCATCTATTTTGCACCTACAGATAGCGATGTTTCTGATTCTCCATTGGCCTGGGCAAAGGTGTAAAGCTCAGTCAACATCCCCAAGCCTGTGCGAAAATGGGAGCTTTGAAATGGCACATCGACTATTTGATAGACTGCCTCAGAGAAATTGGAAGTTTTGGAACAAGGTATGAACATCTATCATAGGATAAATAATAGAGGAATTTTGTCACATGTTGTAGCTGCAATTGCTAGGGTACATGTTTTAAAGATGTTTTATATCATAGAATCAACATTCCAATATCTATTTATTATTTAAAATTTGGATATCATATTCCCAACTGATGTCTATTTTCATGAAACTATTCCTTTAGGCAAGCAAAAAAAACCTGAAAAAACTACACAAGGCTTAAACCATTATTCATAGCCCCTATGAAATATCTTCATTACCAAAAAAACCTATTCATACTTGAAAACATTATCCACACCTAAAACATTGTCCATGCCTAGGAAATTAATCACAACATCAAATAATATTCATAGTGTAAATAAAGACTATTCATGTTTAAACTATTGTTCATAGATTCATTTAACCTCAAAAATTACTCTAGAATCTCTTGAGTCCAAATTTTTTGTTCTCTATATGAATTATGGGGTTTGAAATCTATTTAGTATGATTGTGTAAAATCCCTTGTCCAATGATGATTGAAAAACAAGGAATATTCGCTGTCAATTCTACGTGTTATGTTGTTTGCTATTGTTGTGTGTTATGCGAACTGCAATCTCAGAAGTTTTCAGTTTGGTATAGAGGTGAACCATCACATATTTCTCATAAATGTACAACTACAATGACTACAATTGAAAGAATGATAGCCAAGAATGCATTTACAATCAAATTATGATGATCTAACACCAAACTAGACTCAAAATTAGAATGTTTAGCTTCCTGACATTATGTCAAACAATTGGCAAGAGTCCTCAGAAAATGGGTGTATGATGGTGCAACCTCAAATTCCTCTTATTTCATATCTAAATCAAACAAATACCTCATTGACAGTCATAAATACATGTTATAGGTAGCTAATGTAAAATTACATGGACTGTCACAATAATGTATCAAAATCAGACTTCACTAGAATATTGACATTTCGTCAAACATGTCATGCAACCTCTAAAAACATATTACAACTACAAGCCCATTCAAATCTTATTATAAACCAGTTCCAATGAAATCATAGGATCTTTACATAGGCTGACTAGCAAGAGATATGCTACTGATTTTCTGAAGACATTAGACAGTCACTAACTGAAGCATATATCTCAAAATTACAATGAAAGAAGAGGTCTGAAGAACCTGATTACGATATGCCCAAGTTTGGCGATGTAAACACCAACATTACTCATCCAAAATAAAGCCATGTTAGAGTTATGATCTTCAATACTTTCTCTTAGACAAGAGATAAAATTAAAAAACCACATGATTACTACAATAAATTTATTTTCTTATTAAAAATATAAATAATTACATTAGGTATATATTCCACATAAAGAAAAGAAATGATGAAATTCATTTGTGTCTTAAATAATGAGATCAACAACTAAAAATGGGAGAATAATATCCTAATTACAACTCCCTAATTAGTATAAGATACTATTTCCAATATTATACTAAGGATAAATATTTAAAAAATATATAATAATTATACTAATACATATATCACTCTCATGCTTTCCTTAATTTGATATAAGGTCCCTCTATCCAAATATGAAGTCTCAAGGGAGTTGTATGTGTCAATTATTAAGCTTCTTCTAAATCTATTCCAACCTCTTCTTATAACACATGTCTTGATGATGGTTAAGGATCTTTAAACTTTGAAAATATGAATGAACACACTCCTCTAGACATCATTTAAATACCACATTTTATTATACACATGGATGCAATGGACATGATTTAGGATGTGTGCAATGAAGTGTGGAGGTTCATGAGAAATTTACATTACATTTTTCTGAAGAAGATTTAGGTTTCTATCCTCCTCCTTTGTTGACATCCCCAGGCCCCATTGTCTAATATATCTATGACTTTTCCAACAACTTTTAATCACAACAAGAGATAATTTTGTATGAGTTTCTTAAAGCCAACATTATTACTCTCCCCTTGAAAAATTGAAGAAAAAACATTAAAAAAATTAGGAGAATCCTTTTTTCAAGCATCATCAACTATTCCACTAATGAATGTCATGATTTGGAGATTAAAATTCAAAAACTTATTGTAGTTATAGTAACATTTAAATAATAGGTGACAATGAGTTATACACTCATAATATCCCTTCTAAATGACATGGTACTATAATTTCCTGTGCAATCATACTTGGGAGGCAACATAATAGCCTAATTCTTCTTGTCTCTATATTGTGGAGCAAGAATAATAGTTGTCAATTGTTCCTCTTTTTTAAGGATCCACTTTACCTTTGTTGATTTTTATCTTTTATAACTTGATATCCTTTCTTGCATAGAATTGTCCTCAATCCAAATTCTCTCCTTGCTTGGACATGTGTGTTCCTTGATTAGGACCTCTTTCTTTCTTTTAACAGTATGTATTTTATGAACGATCTCTCCTTAGTGATAGAAAGTGTGCAATCCTTCATCAAGGATACCATTTACTAGCAATATGGAAGGTTTGTATTCTTAATCTCCTACCCATTTCTTAATTTAAAAGATGATATCTTTATTAAATATCTCCTCTATTTTTGGAGGTAGACATCTTTAGGAAAATATCTCTTCCTCCCTCTTTAAAATGATCCCTTTACACTTGTTGAAAAATATCTCTTTTACAACTATGTCTTCCTTTCTTATAGCAATGAGGCATGTTCAAGGATCTTTCTTCCTATCTTGGCATGCATGTATGTTTATTAAGGGTATCTTCGTGGTGTTGAAGGTGCTTATCCTTGATTGCTATCTACCTTAAGATATCAACCTAGAGGTATATTGACATCTTAAGGGGAGGCATATGAGCTCTCCTTTTTTCTCGTGTTAATTCATTTATGTTATATCCTCAAATTAGAAGTGTAGTGTTACATAGTGCCCCCTAGGGCATGGTTATCATTTTTTTGAAATTCGTTACATGGATTAGCATGGATTAATGCTAGTGTGATCATTGTTGTTGTTTACACCTTTGCAAGTGCTGGTTATTATTGTTGTTTGCGTTTTGTGTCACTACAACAATCTTTTTGTAGTAGAATTTTTGGATTGCCTTGCAAACAAATGGTTTTGTTTGTTAATCTTCTCTATCATGGATCACCTAGCATAACACAACTTGCTAGCCAATGAAATCCATGATGTAGCATGAATCACCAAACATTACATAACTTTTTAGCTAGTAGTATTCACGTTTCTTCTCTTTTCTCTTATCATATGACTAATAGTAAGCATCTCCTTAGTAGACCTAGAAGTCATATCTCTTCTCCTATGACATAGTGTTCAAGTAGAATTCTTGGGACTAGGAGGTGCGGATCAACCAGATCCTCCACCTGTCAGATGTAGAAAAAATGACTGCTTTTTGGATTAGGATGGTACACAAAATCTACTATCAAAAGGTTGTCATAAATTCTTGGGACTAGGAGGTGTGAACTGGCCTAGTCTTCTATTTTTCATGCCATCAAAATTTGAGTTTGATTGTCATCATTTACTTTGCCAAATTCTTCACACGTAACTCTTGAATCAATTTCCTACACACAAAATGATGAAAATAGGTTTGTTGATGGGGGATTTCCTAGGTCAAACCTCGGGTTGTGAATTAACCTTGAAGTATAATGTTTTCCTTTTGAGGGAAAGGATAGATATAATCTAAAAATGCTTAAAATTGAACATGATACCTTGATGAATCTTTCTTGAATCCTCACACAAGGTTTTAGGATGTCATGCAGGCTATTGATCATGAATGTTGTGCTTTAACTTGAATTCTCCTTCAATGCTTGATTGCTTGTTCACTTGGAATTGAATTGATTTTATAATTAAGAGATCACTTGAATTGTAGGTAGACCCCTTCAAATGACAGGGTAGGATTCCTTTTATACCTAATCATACTTAAAGTGTTTGAATTTTTGGAGCTGACTAATATGAAGCTAATTTATTTTTCACACACATGAGGCAAGAAATGAGGGGTCATATTTTGGGTCCCAATCACAAGTACCAGGGCACCTAAGGCATGCTAGTCTTGTCAACGAGGACTTAAAATTGAATAGAGGTTGAGGAAGGAGTTGAAAATGCAGATTTCAAGATGATGTGAGTAGAATCAAAGTGGGTACGAAGCAAAACATGCCTAGGGGATATTTACGATGAGACATGCTAAAGTGGGCGTCAATGTCTCAAGATCAGATGGACCTTAAGTGATTGTCTCCCTTGCATATGATTTGTTTGGGTGATATACTTCACCATTCTCCTCACAAGAATTTTATTGTCTCAAATATAGGGCTCATAACTTATTAATGATGCAATGAAAGTCCTTCATGAAGGACTTCTAGAAGTATTTTTGGATGAGTCTTTGTCAAGTGTAGAGAAAATACAATTGATGCTTAATGGATTTAAGGAATGTTCTTTCAAATTGGAAGCCAAAGTTTTGAAGGATGTAGAGAAGAAGGTGGAAGAGAAAAGACTAGAAGTTTTGGTGATTAGATGTGCAACAACACATATCCAACTACGAGAAAGCATAAATTTTTTTTTTAGAAAAGTGTAAAGGGTGTAGTGGTGGCATACATGTTTTAAAAGCAATGGCCTAAATATACTAAGGATAATAAGGGTTACATAAATATTATAGCATCAAAAATTGTAAAACTATCCAATACTATAGACATGAAGAATGATGCAGAAGGAAACAAAAGGCTTCAAATAGAAAATTTGTACATGCAACTAAATCCATTGACTAATTAGAAGAACACAATTAAGAAATGGTTCCATCATCTGAGAGATGTTGTAGACTTGCAACTCACCAGCATGGTGAGACTGTTTGAAGACTCTTAAAAGCTTGATTTGGTGGTGAAGGTTTCAAATAACTGTAGGGAGGCAGAGGATATTCTTTTGAATATTTAAAGTCAATACAATATTTTGGCCTCTACATAAGAAGATTGGAAAACCTCTTGGTATCAACTCAAGTTCGTTTGCAAGGGCATCATGCCCCCTACCATGCAACTTACTTGGTTTTTGTGGGTAATATTTTTTATTTTTTTTAGTTATGGTTGTGGTGTTTGTAGGGAGACATTTACAAATTTATTTCTATTTTCACTATTTAATGGTTTATGGGTTTGTAATGGTAATTTAATGTTCTTTCATATTTTTGTATAGATACTTTATAATAGCCTATTATGGTGATTTGTTCTATTATGGATAATGTTGTGGGTTAGACGACTTGGCTGTCAGTGCATGAAAGCATTGCATGAGTTCTAATTTTAAAAATTACATGAAACATTTTTTATTTATTTGATTCAGTGTTATTTGAAAAAAAGATTATCAATGATGTTTCCTTTCTCTAAGAATTGGATCTAGGATCTTTCCGTTAGATAATATGTAACATCCAATGACTAAATATTTTCTTCACAAATGCTTATTTTATTTAATTATCATCTAAGCGTGAATTATAATTTATATCTATGCAGAAATAGAAGATACAAGCTGAAGACTCGTGTGCAAGTAAATTTTTTTAAAGAAAGCAAGCATGCATTATCTTGAATGACATGGAAACAAGCTCATCAGTTTCCTAGAAGAGAGGAATTGGAGAAAGGAAGAGGACAGTGTTAAAGGGTGATAAATACATAGAGAGTATGCAATACAAACAAACAATGTCTACAGTGTGTGATGTGACGTCTCTAATTTATGTCCAGAGGGACTAACTAGTTTTGGAATTCCTCGGAAACCTATTGGGCCACGCTTGGAGGAAATCAATGTGTTCATGCAAGAGCCACATTTTTTCTATTATGAGAATGATACTTTTGCACCGAAGGATATTTGGAAGACAATATCCAAAAATTTCTACAGTGTGGAACAAGATTTGGTGGATTCGAAGTACTTTTCAGCTTCCAAAAGACCAAGAGGTTATGTACACAATCTCCCAATAGAAGGGTGATTTCAAGAATTACCTCTCCCTCCCATGACTATTTAGGAAGCACTTCCTCAGATAAAGGACTGTTGGCCTCCATGGGATCAAAGAAAAAAATTGAAGCATAGACTCTAGATGATGTGGTGGTGTCCTTCATGGAGAACTCTACACTATAATTGAAAATTCACGAGGGAAACTGTAAGATACTGAACAAAAATACATTTTTGAAAAGTGCAAAGAATGGAACTTGGTTTGGGTGGGTCCAAGTCAGGTGGCTCCTCTAGAGGTTGACGAGATAGAAATTATATTAGGATTTGAAAAAGATCACACTCGTGGAACTTTGTGTGCGACTGATCGATTATGTTTTTTGGGTAATGCATTCCAAATAGATACAGTTGCATACCATTTATATGTCTTAAAAGAATTTTGACCTGATGGCATTAACTTAAAGTACTTTCTCTATTATCTAGTATTAGTGGAGCAAATGTTGCATTGTATCAACCTAGGATACATATTTTTGCAGATACAACACAACTTAAATGTATCCTAGGTCGATGCAAAGCAACCTCTACTCCAGAGATCACCGGGAAATAGAGAAAGAACTTTAATTTAATTCCATAAAGATAAAAGGCTTTCAAGACAGATAAATGGTATGCAACTATATCTATTTGGAATGCATTCCCCAAACAACGCAATCGATCAGTCGCACACAAAGTTCCACGAGTGTGATCTTTTTAAAATTCTAATATGATTTCTATCTCATCAACCTCTAGAGGAGCCACTTGACATGGCCCCATCCAAACCTAGTTCCTTTCTTCACACTTTTCAAGAATGTATTTTTGTTCACTATCTTGCAGTTTCCCTCATGAATTTTCAATTATAGTGCAGAGTTCTTCATGAAGGACACCACCACATCATCTAGAGTCTATGCTTCAATGTTTTTCTTTGATCCCATGGAGGCCAATAGTCCTTTTTCTAAGAAAGTGCTTCCTGAATAGTCATGGGGGGGAGAGGTAATGCTTGAAATTGCCCTTCTATTGGGAGATTGTGTACATAACCTCTTGGTCTTCTAGAAGCTGAAAAGTACTTCAAGTCCACCAAATCTGGTTCCACACTATAGAAATTTTTGGATATTTCCTTCCAAATATCCTTTGGTGAAAAAGCATCATTCTCATAATAGAAAAAAGGTGGTCCTTGCATGAACACATTGATTTCCTCCAAGCCTAGCCCAATAGGTTTTCTAGGAACACCAAAACTAGTTAGTCCCTCCAAACATAAATTAGAGACATCACATCAAACACTCCAGACATTGTTTGTTTGTATTGCATACTCTCTATGTATTTATCACCCTTTAACACTTTCCTCTTCTTTTCTCCAATTACTCTCTTCTAGGCAGCTGATGAGCTTGTTTCCATGTCATTCAAGATAATGTTTGCTTGCTTTCTTTTATGAAATTTACTTGCACACGAGTCTTCAGCTTGTATCTTCTTCTTCCGCACATATATAAATTATAATTCATAGTTAGATGATAATTAAATTAAATAACCATTTGTACAGAGAAGATTTAGTCATTGGATGTAACATATTATTTGACAAAAAGATCCTAGACAATTCTTGGAGAAAGGAAACATCATTGATAATCTTTTATGCAAATAACACTGAATCAAATAAATTAAAAATGTTTTATGCAATTTTTAATTGTAGAACTCGTTCAATTCTTTCATGCACTGACGACAAAGCCGTCTGACCCACAACATCTGATACCGTCAGAATTCTAATGACAACTAAAGAAACATCCAACAAGGATGTTGTATGTCTGATGTCACTTTCTTGTCGGACAGTCATCGAGGAGAAAACATAGCAGCTATCGGAATTCCGACCGTAATCCGATGACATTTTTGGCTAGAGGAGCAAATATAGTACTTGTCGGAAGAGTTCATAACATCATCAGACTGTCGATGCAAATGGCATCATTGGGAAGACCGACAATGAGTTTTCAACGGTTACATTTGTCGGAAGTCCAACGTGGTGTCGTCGGACTTCCAACAATTAGCCGTCGGAAATTAGGCCCAAATGTACTAGTGAAAGAGGACTTGCTTAGCTAAAGAACACTTCTTCGGGACAAGATACATACTACTGTTGAAGGACTCACTATCAATTAGCAATGATAGAAATAGTTGAGTTTAAATCAAGAAGGATTCTCCTAAACTTGAAATTATCCTTGAATAATTTAATTAATCAACCAACATTATGGAAAACTCTTTACTATCCTAGCACATTGTCTTGAAGAATATATCAACTTCAAATCTCTTCTCAAACTAACTTTCACATCACCACAAACTCAAATCTACTTGGAAATCATTTGCATACACTTCTCACATAATTTTATTCTCATCCACACTACAACTCATCCATCTACACATCTTAAATATGAGATACAATATTAAATACCTAATTAAGGGTTGACCAAAAATAAAATAAGCAATATTACACAAAATAAGCCACTCCAACCAAAAATACTTAAATCAGTCCACTCTAGGAGAAAGAGAAAACCAAAACATATCACTATACATCCTTCCAAGATTGATCCAACAATCCACACACACTAATAGATACTCGAAAGGTGTTACTAAATGTAACGTGTAGACATAGTCAACTAGTTGTCCATATAGCTACTTTTGATGCAAAATACTCAATTTGTATCTCCAAATGCCATGGTGAGACCCAAAAGAAAATATCAACACATCTTGCAACATATATCCGAACCAAAATAATATAATCTAGTAAATCGCAACACAATCAAAAACATATCCAAAGGGAACCAAATTTTTTCTAGACCACCCTAAATATAGGAGGACACAACCAACACAAAAAATATTATCTGCAACATAAAACATAATTCTACAACCAGAATCATATCGGAACCAACATCCATCCACATAACTAGGTTTGACAAAGCATATCCAGACCAATATCCATCCAAATAACTAGGTTTTACATCAATGACAACCAAAAAAGCTCATGCTATAAACAAACTCTAACAATCTCACACAACACACTCCTATCATGTCTTGTTGCCCAAAATTTCTCTTTAATCTATTGAACACTTCAATATAGAAAATAAGAATTGTCACTCATTCTCCTATGTAGATTATTGTCTCTCTCTATACACTACCTTTTCCCTCTATCTGCTATGCTTTACACCCTTATGTGTTCTTATTAATCTACAATCTTTTTAGTAAAATCATCATATTATGTGCCCCATTTTATCCCTTGCGTGAACTTATTTATTCTTTCCCCTCCTTCACCTATACATTGCCATTAGTCTTCTTTAATATACAACAAGCCTCTCATATTCACTTTCTCAATTCAAGCACCAATCTATGTATTAGAATATATGTCATTTTGTCTTCCTCTGTACTCTCCTTTTGATTGATTTGGTATCTCAATCAAACTTTTTTTTTTTTTAAAGACAAATGTTTTCTCAAAATGACATGTTTTCCTTGTCTACTCTTTTTGCCTATAAGTTTCTCTTCTTTTTTTAATTTTTTACTTTTTGAAATCTATATCAACTCCTTACCAAGACACCCCTGAATCAGACACACCTAATAAGATGTTTGTGAAAATAGATGACAAAGATAGGTTGGAATGGTTGTAACATTCTTTCAGATTTCCAACAATCTATAGAAAATCCCTATCACCAAATAATTACTATGGGTTGAAATTTTCTTCCTCTTCATCCATATCCTAATCAAAAAAATCATCACTCATCTCCAACAATTATGCTTTGCACTCTTATATATCAACATCGAATTTGTTCCACCATGACGAGACCTCCTTAATTGTAACCCTCAATCCTCTCTAACCTTGTAGGAATAATTCTACCGCATACCAACCACCTCCACCAATATGCATCCAAAGTAACATCATACAATGTATTTCCTAAAATAAAATCCATTTGAACTAACTCTTTTTCCACACATGCTACTTCATTGATCCCATCATGTTTCTTAAATGTAGGAAAACATAGTTTTACCTCTTCCACTTGTTCCTCTATACTTCTCTAGAAATATCTACATATCCATTTGCAACTAAATTACATCTACACCATCACCCATATTATGGAAATAAATGATTTCCAATTCCTCTCTTACACTTTATTGCATTGTTTCATCCTCCAAAGGACTGACCACTACTATAATACTTCCTTTTTCATCTTCCAACATGAAGATTTATTTCTCTCTAGTTCCATCTATGTGACATGCTGCTTCAACTTTTTTACAATCTACATTCACTAGAATCTTAATATAATAAAGAGATTTAGTATCTTCCATCTGAATGTGTTTCCTCTCTTTCTCTTCATCTACTTATTCATTTTTCATTATATTATTCTAACATTTTCATCTCTTCCTTCAACAAGGAATCATTTTTATCTTCTTCAGTTCCCACATTGAACTTAGGATTTTATAGGTCTATTTTGTAAACTTCCTCTTCTTTTACCTCAACCTATAGAATATCATCATCTAATCTACACTCTCTTCCAACAATCACTAACTAATGGTCTATATTGACCATTTTCTCCTCTCTTATCTATTCATTTCATTTCTCCTTTTATTGTGTTTTCTACACTTGCAAGCTTCCCTCACATATTTCTTCTTCCATTTTTCTTCCATCAGTGGCCTACAACTATCATCTTTCAAGAATCTTTTTGCTTCCTAAATCTCTCTTCTAATATTGTCTCTTCTACTTCAATCTTCTTTTTCAATACACCTAAATTTTCCTAGGCCTTTCCTAATTCTTCATGGGGCTTCCTATTGTCTTGTTCTTCATAATATTCTTCCTAAAATGAGCTTATCAAGGATCTCTTTATGACCCAATTTACCCTTCTTTTCAAACCCATCTTCCTTCAATTTATTAATTCTCTTAGAGACTCACTTTTCCCTTTTTAGATACAAGATTCTACTACAACAAAACCTACAATATCTTTTCTCTACCCAATAGATAGGTTTCTGAAAGACACACTCCTCTCGTGTACACCTTCTACCCATCTTTAACCTCCACTATGGGATAGTAACACACTCACATACTCCATAATTATTACTTCAACTCTACTAGTAAATTAATTTCTATGAAACTAATTTATGCAAACGGAAATGGGTATATGTTGAATCTCATATCTATAGACTCATCCCACATAACTAGCCAATAAAGACTATAAACAATAACATAGAATCACACCAACAACTACAATTATTTATTGATGATAAATTAAAATGTGCATAATATTGAATATTTTTCTATTGATGGGAAACACCCAATTTTAAATACAAAAGAAAAATATGTTCTTAGTTATCTTAACACACTTCCTCTTACAAACTTTTGTATATCATATACTCAATTCCTCCAGTACTATATCTTTCTATATACAATAAAAATCTGAATTTTGAATATATATTTCATTCTCCTTAGAAATATAAAAAGTTAGATCTTCACAAACAATTTCTCTATTCCACTTTTATTTCTAAACTCCTATGCATTCACTAGAGTCTTCAACTTATTTCTCATGCACTGCTCATTTTCTGCATCTTCTCAATATCAATTTTCTATCTTTACTCATCCAAATTACAATGTAGTCTAATTTAAAGTTTATTTTATGTTTTAAAACTTATAAAAAATAGATAGATTATTTCTATATCCTACATCAATTTCTATTCATGCAACAACTCTCTCTACACCTGGGGAATACTCTTTCCTTCTACTCTTATGCTACATATTTTCTTTTATTCTCTATCTAAATCTTTATAAAGTTAATTATTAATTACTGTCATAATTTTGCAAATTTTCTCATATTTATGCTCTCTTTGGAGGAAATTATCCTTCACTCATGTACTCTAATAAGAGGTGAAACAACCCCACACACTCCTCTCATATCTTGGCACCCAAAGTTTCTCTTCAATCTACTAAACTTTTCAATACAAAAAATCATTATCCTCACTCATTCTCCTATGCAATATTTGTCTCTCTCTATTCTCTACTTTCACCCTTAGTCTACTAACTATTAATCTACAATTTTTATTTTTTACTCTTCATATTATGCACTACATTTTCTCCCTTGGGAAATTTTTTGTATTCTCTCCTTTCCTTAATATATGAATTTTCATTATTCCTTTCTAACCTTATGGAACCCAATGTACCACATACCAAACACCTACACCAATATGCATCTACATTAACATCATACAAAGTCTAACCTAAAATAAAATCCATTTGAAGTAACTCTTCTTCCACACTCACCCTTCATTTATGACATCATCTTTCTCAAGTTTAGGAAAATTAGCTTTACCTCTTCCACTCGTTCCTCTATACTACACCTTGCAACATCTACACACAAATCACCATCATCCATATTATGAGAATCAATTGTTTCTATTTCCGCTCTTACACTTTGCTTCATCTTTTCATCCTCCAAATGATTGACCATTGGTGAAATACTTATATCTTCATCTTCCAACATGAAGATTTCTTCCTGACTAGTGTCACCTATGTGACACAATGCTTCATCTTTTCTACTATCTGCATCTACAATAATGTTAATAAAATGAAGAGATTTATTATCTCCCATCTACACATGTCTCCTCTCTCATCTCTATCTAATAGGATTCATTTTCATAAAATTGTTCTATCATTTTCATGTGTTCTTTCAACAAGGAATCATTTTCATCTTCCTTAGCTACCACATCAAATTTAGGACCGTTTAGGTCCATTTTATGAACTTCCTCTTCTTTTACCTCAGCCTATGAGGTACCATCATCTCTTCTACACTCTCCTTTCACTCACTAGAAAATGATCTACTGAGAACATTTTCTCCTCTCTTCTCTCTTAATTTCCTTATTTTTATTTATGATATATGTACTTTTGTGGGATTCTCTTACAACTTTCTTCTTATTTTCTTATTTCATCTACACTTTGCAAATGCCATCTTTAAAGTAGCTTTTCTCCTTCCCAAATATTTCTTCCAACATTCTCTCTTCCACTTCAATCTTCATTTCCAATACCCCTAAGTTGGATTGGATCTTTCCCAAATTTTCATGGAGCTTTTTTATTTTCTTGATCTTCCAAACATTTTCCTTAAAATGTCATTATGATGGGTCTCTTCATGACCTAGCTAACCCTTTTTTCAAACTTATCTTCCTCCACTTAATCAATTCTCTTCGAGAGTCACTCATTCCTCTATAGCTACAAGATTCCACATGCAAAAAAAATCACACTATCTTTCCTCTACCTAGCATTGAAATTTTCTTGAATACCTATTCATCTCTCATCCACATTCTACATGGATTTAATGTCTTCTAGAGGATAGAAACACACTCACACACTCTATAATTATCATATTTGAAGATGACTTTTCTCTTCTCTATTTTCACCAAAGTCTCTTCCATTATAATTAATTCAACTCTCCAAACCAATCGAATTATCTAATACTAATTTATGTATATAGAGCTAGGGATATTCCCAATCTCCCAGCTATAAATCATCCCAAGGAATTATCCAACAAAGACTATAAACAATAACATTGAATCACACCAATAAACACAATTATTTATTTATAAAAAAATTAAATATCTAACATTAAAAAAATTGTTATTTGATAAACAAAAGGATCATTTAAATACAAATACTTAAATTGACAACAAGCAAAATATGTGCTTAGTTTTTCTTTAAACACTTAAACAATTTCTTTTACATCATATATTCAATCATGCCAATCCTATCTCTTTCCATACATACTAAAAATATGAATTTCATACATTTAATTCATTCTCTCCTCATACATCTATAAAATTAAAACTTCATAAAACATTCTATTGTTTCACTTTAAGCTCTAAACCCCCACATGTTAACTTGAAACTTCAACTTAATTCTCACACACCACTCTATTTTCGTCTTCTTTCAAATACAATTTTATTTCTTTACTCCAAATTAGAACACGACCCCATTTAAAGTTTTTTTTTTTTTTAAAATTGAAAATGGATAGATTATTTATGTTGGCATTGACAAAACCAGTTAATCCAGAGAACCAGTATATTTGTTGAGATTTGTCATTGATGTCTAACACTGACTGGTGGAGTGGTACTGATGGAGTGGTGTATCTTAGTAGAAAAGGTGATGACTTGTAAACAACATGGAAGAAGCATAAGAGACAAGTGATCAAGGTTCAATTAGCGCAAGGGAAGACAGACTAAGATAACCAGTCTGTTACTAAGGTTGCTCATTATGATGATAATGAAGTCACCAAACGTGACTTAGAAAATAAGACTTGAGGTTGTATGCAAACCGAAACCTCATCGGCAAATAGGAGAAGAGACTTGATAGAAGTACTGCAAACTGGCATCAAGGGATGAACCATCAATGAAGAGCACAATGGTATATCAGTACACCGATTAAGCAAAAGGAAGATAGGTATTTGTCTAATATCTCAAAGTGATCATCAATTATTCAATTGCGGTGGCAAGAGGTGAGTTGGTGAGCTTGTGTCTACACCAAACTAAAGGTTGGTGAAGTCAACTTCAGTCATCATGCAGTCAAGCCATGATTACTTGCAAATTTTCTGGTTCGCATTTAAAATACTGAAATCGACCCAAGAGTAACTATTTTAGGGGGATGCGGTGGCAAAATTAGTTGAGCAGTTGGCGGAATTGTTGTAGTTCGCGGAGAGAAAGAGTGGGAGATTTTAAATTTGAAATCCTTTGAAATCTGTGATTGCTTTGTTTGAGGAAACACTTGAAGGTGATGGTAGAAAATGTATAAAGTATTTTTGAGTTCATTCAAAAATTCTTGATCGTAAAATTTGCAAAGAGAAGATCCTATAGAAGGCGATCCAAAGTGTAGAGTAGAGTGAGAGGAAGTGCTAAAAGATTTAGCAGAGTAGAGAGTGTAGAGCTGAGGGTAAGAGGATTGGCAAAGTGCAGAGCCAAGTGTCAAAGGACCAGAAATGTAGAGCTAAGGGTTAGAGGACCGACAAAGTGAAGAGCTGAGGATCAGAGGAATGAAAGAGTGCAGAGCCGAAGGTATAAGTAGAAAACTAGTGTTGTGCAAAGTAGACATAATGGGTGCAGATAGAGTATGATTTTCATTGTGATCTGATCAAGCTATCAGTAGATACTTCAGTAGATCATCCTTCTATTTCTTTCTAACCATTGCAACTTAAATCCCTTAACCTGGTGGATTTTAATAGGTCCCTTTGTAAAATCCCTTAACCAGGTGGCATCTTAATTGATGTTCCTATCCTTTAACCAGGCTACCTTTAACAGGGTAAAGGCACTAACGGGCCTTAAAAATAATCCCTTAATCGGGTGGCACCTAAAAATGTCTTTGTAATCTCCTAACAGAGATGGCTCTTCACCGGGCGTACTCCATAAGAGTACAAATTTTGTGATTTCCTACTCACACCGTGGTTTTCTCCCATTTGGGTTTCCACAAGATAAATCTTGGTGTCACTGTATATCTTTTCATGCATGCATATTCTTCTAGAATAATTATGTGTATTGATGAATATTAAGTTAGTGCAAACTTGAGTTAAAAGTTTTAATTGTGTAAAATAGGTAAATTCTTGATTCACCCCTCCCCTCTCAGCATCGGTTGGGACTAACACTTTCCATATCATGTACCCTTCTCTATTCCTCCATATTAACACCTCTTTTTATACTTGTGTGATACTATTTGCTTCTACTTTTACATTGCTACTATTCTTTTTTGTATCTTTGAATCTTTGTGGAGAGAACATTTTTCATTGCTATCACAATTTGTGCAACCTTTCTCATATTTGTACCAACTTTGGAGTACTTTCTCCTCCACTCACACACTTTATCATCAGGTGAAATATCCCCACACACTCCTCTCATATCTTTGCACCTAAAATTTCTCTCCAATCTACTAAAATTTTAAATGTAAAGAAACAACACCCTCACTCATTCTCCTAAATAGTCTCTATCTCTCTCTATGTGCTAGTTTTCCTCTCAATTTTGTATGCTTGGTACACCCTATGTATGTCTATTAATTAATATATAATTTTTATTTAAAATTTTCATAGTATGTGCCTGATTTTCTCCCTTGAGAAAACTTTTGTATTCTCTTCCTTCCTTCAACTACATTTTTCATTAATCTTCGTTAATATACAACAAGCCTTTGCTAAGAAATGAATAGGTTTAATACCAAATATTGTGAACATCAGTATCTATCCAATAAAATAATATGCAAATCTAAAAATTAGTTTTCCTTAATATATAAAACCAAGATTAGATCCTTCTTTATGATGCCAAAAATCAAAATGTTCATCATGCTTAATCAACTTGTCTTATGTGAAATTATAGAATTAATAAATAATAATTAATTGAAAAATAACAAAGTAGCAAATATGGCATAAATAAATAACATAAGATCAACACATAAAATAGGATTTACGTGGACAAACCCTTGCAGGTAAAAACATCAAGAAGAGAGGACAAGCTTGCATTATGTGAGGCCCCACCTCGACTCAGTCTGACATTTCAGTGGTTTTTATGATGAGACTATTACGGATGCTTTATTTTTTTATGCATTATGGATTTAGAACTTATATGATTCCATGATTTGGATAACATTGCTATATCTTGATGCTTTATTTATATGCTTTATGATATAGAATACTACATGATTTTTGAATAGGATGAATTTGCGGTCATAAATGTCGTTATTGAATTTGCAAGACTTTACTATGATGATAGAAATATGATGTATTAAATTGTTCAGATGTAAATTGTATGCAAGTGATGATGTGTATTATTATTCTTGTGATTTATATTATATGAGGTTACTTGAAGCTACTAATGTGTAAATTGAGATGCGCAGGAAGTTATCCATGTGACCATGGAAATATTATGAAGAACCAAACCTAGACCTATGTATGTTCTTAAAGCCAGGGTTTGTCTATTTGGAGAGACAACACCCCGTTTGTGTTGTATTTTATTCGTAACAGTAAATGATGCATGTGTGTTAAGTGTTATTTAATTGATTTATGTAAAATCCACAAGAGACACGATTTCATGTATAAATTAGTAAAAGTATTTTCTTTGTGTCATTTGACACATGAGTGGATTTATGTTTGAATTTTTAAATTTGTCTCTTGGTGGGAATTGTTTAACTATAGCTTTTTCAATTAATGTAATGTGATGTCATAAATGCCTTGGGAAAAGAATCTTTGGGATGGTCAACGTAGGTTTGACCCGAAAATAAACTTCAAAGGGGTTAAAAAAGGGTTAAATGGACACCTAGGAGTAGTTTAATAGGGTTTCCTAAAGCCCATAAGGTATACCTAAGGGTTAGGGGTAATTTTAGGCAAGTTTCTACTCCCATGTGACCTTTTAGACACCCTAAAAAGTGACTTTTCTAAGTTGTGCGAAAATGGAACTAGAAGACTTGAAGCAAGTTGAAAACCTTCCTTTTCGAATGAGAGTTCCCTTTCCCATTTTACCTTACCTTCCTTTTTAGTTTTTAGAAACTTGGGAGAACTCTCACAATGGGCTTCTTAAGCAAGAATTAGAAAATTTGTGGGTAATCACCCACTCTCCATTTTTGGAGACAAAAAAAAATTTGAAAAGAAGAAGCTTGATTTTTGGATTGAAAATTTTGCTAAGGGTAGAAAGGGAAGAACCATGGAATTGGGCTACTCATCCTCAACAAAACTAGCATACCTTTGGGCAGATTAAGGTTGGTTGTATCTTTCTTATAATGGATTTCTTATTGCATGTGTTTTTGAAAGTAATGTTTGTGTAAAAGACTAGTTTTCGTGCATGTCCTTTTGGAATTTTAATTGGTATTTTGTGTTTATACATTATGTGTTTTTGGGAGTCATCAAGACCTCTTACTCTTGGGAGAGAGGAGGATCTTGTGGGTGGTAGAAGTGACAGCCTTCAAGTGAGAGACTCTTGTTATGAGAGCGATCACAAGGGATTTTATGTGACCCTTGTTGCATGGCTTGTTTATGCATTGGGGGTCATAAGGAGGAAATAAGGCATGAATGCCTTGGGGGGCATAAGGAATAAGAGGTTGCTATACTTGATGTATTTGGTTTGCCATGAGGTGACTACATGTTTTTCCATACTTGCAGTTCTCTTCAGGGTACTTGGTCCACTACCACCCTTGAAAAGGACATCACAATGAGTGGTGTAGTGTAGCATGGGTTGGGAGTGTGTTTGAGTTTGTGTGTATTCTGTCTTTTGTGTTTGCATGGTTGTTACCCATCTAGGACTTGGTTCTCCAAGCTCGGGGGTGGCTACCAGTTAGCCTAGGCTGGGAGGTGAGCACTCCATGGTCATAGTTTTGATTTATTGCATATTGTTAGAAGAGATATCAGGACATGCAGTTATGGCGGAAGATGTTGACTGAGGAAAAATATTGTAAATGTAATTAATACCCTTTGAAAAGTCCTCATTCGTTGAAATGAGAGGCTATTTGTAAAATAGAAATAAAGACTTGGGGATATGTTATTTGTTATATATATGCAGAAAATATCATTTTATTTTGCAGAAAAGAAAAATGGTTTATTTCTAAGTTCTAGTTCTAAAGTTGAGGTTAAATCTTGTAGAGTATTTAATATTTCTTGAAAGGAAATGAGTTAAATTTATTCTTTTATTTATATGAAAAGAAATAGAATTGATTTTGCATGCATGCAACGGCTGAAATATGAAAGCATTTAGGATTATACATGGAAATGTAAAAGTATTTTAATTAATTCTGAGATTTTATTTTATCTGTGATTTTATTTTAAATGCAGAAAATAAAATCTAAAATGATCATAACCATCTCTACAGTTTAAGTTAATAAATTCTTTATTTAATATAGTTGTTGTTTTAGGATTAGTTAATTTTGTTATTTATTTTTATTACAGAAAGTACATCTATGTTTTAGCTATAAAGTATCCAAATCTGTCAATTAAATAGTTGTTGTAGATTTTTGCAGGAAATGAAGATCTTAACCTATTATATAGTTTTATTTAAATAAAATCTATATTTATTAGGTTGTTGGTAAATTCATTAAATTTAGTCCTTGATATAGTTGAAGTTAGGTATTTTTAAAATACTGGCATTATTTATTTACAAAAAATAACATCTACAGTAAATAGTTTAATGACTTTACTTTTGCTATAATTGAAATCAGAATCTTTCATAATCCATCTAATTTACATTTCGCATCTAGGAAATTTATGCACAGAAATAAATCAAAAGGAAACAATATAATGCCTCAGTAATTTGTTCGAATACTCACCTAACTTCAAAATACTATGGACTCTTAAATATATAAATTCTATTTTTTTTTAAATAAAATAATATATTTATATATAAATATATATAATCATATACATGTAGATTTATATATATATAAATATATTTATACTTATTTGCACATAAAATATATATATATATATATATATATATATATATATTATTAAAAAAAAAATTATAAACAAAAAAAAAGATTGCAAAGGAAAATGGGGGGGGCAACCGGGGCCTCGGCCACACAGGGCACGCAGACCCTGTGCGGGCCGTGTCCCTCATAGAGGCCGTAGCCTCTGTGTGGGCTGCGACTCTCACAGGTGCCTGCGGCTCCCTGTGTGGGCCGTGCTCCGCACCAGTGGGTCGTGGCCACTGTGTGGGCCGCAACTCACACAGCGACCAAGGCCACTATGTGGGCCGCGACCCCCACAGTGGGGCGACCCACTGGGGAGCATTGCCTCCACCCAACCACCATGGCTACCTCCACGAATTTCCCATTCGAACCTGCAAACAAAAATCCAAATCAAAAATAAAATATTAAACCCCAGCCCGGGTACGGCTAGGGTATTAATATAAAAATGGTAAAATTCAAATGTAAAGAGTATTTTATAATGCAATATCCCTAGCTAGGGTTTGCATGATTTTGTCTTTTATAAATTTGGAAGGAAATCATTATAATAATTAAATATATATATTTCTATATATGTGTTTATATATATATATAAATATAATTATTTAAATACACATATATGAAAATAAAATTAGAAAGTTTGGAAATTAAAGAATTAAGCAAATCCTTAGTTTTAAATATTTTTTTTATCTTGGAGGTGAACCTAAATATAGGTATTTACTTTATAGATCATTCTTCTTTATGATTTTAATTACTATTGAAGTATTATTTATGTTAGATTTAATTTGATTGAGGCGTTTACAAATTATATATTAATGAAGTCAATTTTTTAAATTTAAATAGAATTTCTAGTATCCTGGTCTATCGAATTTAGATTTTTGGATTTAGAATAATCCTTGGGGCTAAATTGAAAAGTTAAAATAGCATTTGTTTATTTTAGGATTGTAGAAAAAAAAAATTAACTATAAACATAGTTAAGACAAAACATGTTGCAGCATTTTATATTTGTCGAATTAATGTTTTTTTTAAATTTTTTTTATCCCATTCTTGCCCTAAATTTTGGGCATGACATGTTATCAACAATAAATGTGCTTAAAATACATTCAATTTCATTCTCCTTTTTTCATCCATCATAGCAACACAAATGGATATGAGAACAACCTCCTTATGCCCAAAAGATTGAATCTATAAAATGGTAAGAGCTCCAAAACCACTAACAAAAATGTACAAAGGCCACTTTTTATTCCTCATGACTACAACCCTTGTATTGCCTCCAAAACTAAAAAAGACACTATTTTTGTCTACAATACTTTCTCTCCAACATAGGAACCCATTTTTGCAAGATAAGTATTACATTAAATGGAATACATGACAAAATACCTAGAGACACACATTGCTTCTTCCATTCTTTCACTTTCAAAGAATCCCAAAAGTCACTCTTTTTTCTACTTCCTTAAGTAATGAGATATCTTATTCTAGATGTCCATAAGTGGGAAAAACAATATTAAATTATTGTATTAAAACCCCACTTTTTGTACTACTGGTGGAACCCATCAGCCCTTATGAATGTATTAAAAATCATGGTGAAAAATAAATATTGCAAGTTGTTTTTTCAGTGCATCCTAAGTTTCTTAGGACACTTTTCAAGGACGTTGGAACCATGCCATAGCATTTACAAGGAAGATGTCACCTTAATCCTTGCATTCTCCCAGTTGACATCACACATTATAAATGCAAACAAGGGAAAAACCATCCCTTATCCATCCATGTACCATCTAAATCCTCACCATTCTCTTTAGCTCCAATCAAGACACCTATAAAAAAAAACCATTATAACCACCATCAGGAAAAACCTTCTGCATCCTCTAACATGCCACATATGACAGAAAAAACTAACATTCTAAGGTGAACCATATCAACTTTCATTGAAACCTATACCAATATCTACATAAATATAAGCATAAAATTTAAATCATAACAAAGGCTATTAATAACTACCTCAGTCAAACCACTTGGAATAGAAACCACAGTAAATTACAATTGAACTAATCTAACTATACCTCAAACCAAGGTATAGCGACATAGATTAAACTTTATTCCATCAACATATAAACTCTAAAAGTACAATCAAGTCACTGTATATCTAACCTCCTATCTCAAAGAAACATAAAAATTCACAAATGATCATAAACAAGACCAACTAAAAAATTCTATATCACCACTAAAATAATCTAGTGGACATAGATAATTCAGATTTGAGACATCCCACTATAATTGAATAGGTTATCAGCCCACACAACACATAACTCATAAATCCAAATCCAATGAAACGTGCAAATTTATCATCACATCAGTAATCAATGAACCAAGATATCATAGAGGATAATCAAACATATTTCCAAAAAATCCCACTGCATGAACTTAATGTAAAATCTAAAAAAAAATCAAAGCTTATCAAGTCTATCTATATTACTTCACATAGAATGTGTCTCTAACTCCTTTTTTGCATTGTGTCAAGGAAACATACACTAGTATACAAATCCTACAAGCAAATATGTTGCAATACCTCTCTCACCATCAATCTCCATAGCTCTGCCAACTTCTTCACACTCAGCTATGTGAATACAAATACCAAAATTGAAGAAAAAAACCAAAGAGAGAACTTGCAAATAAAACCATATCCTTGTTCCATATTAACATGTACTAACTTGTGTATTGTAAGATTTCCTTCACCATTCCAAAATAAAAAATATAAATACATCTAACATTCAAATCAATTAAAGCATGACAACAATAGATGCAAGTATCTCAAATAGAAGATAAATAAAAAGAACTATCCATTCCAAAAACAAAGGGAATATGTCTAGATCAACCTCTCCAAATAAATCCTCTAAAGTATATCCATAGATTAAGATCAATAACAAGGAGAATAATAAAAAATCATAAAACTATGTATCTTCTTCTCAACAAGTCCTCATAACTTCTATATTCAAGACATAATCACATGATAAAATAAGATATAAAATAAAGAATATATCTAATAACTAGGCAAGCAACACCTCTTTGATCATTCACTTCACGAGTAGACCAAGAGGGAGAAATAATATTGTCATGTGCTCACATCACTAAAAAATTAGATCTTATAATAAATGAAAATTCTCTCTCTAGGTTCATAATGAGTTCACATCAACAACCAAGTGTAATATCCTCAACCTTTTTGCTGAAATCCTCATTAAAGAGTAACCATCTCAACACATGATCCTACAAGCATGAGATCTCATAGACTCAGCCAAGTCTCACTACTCTCTAAGAGTATATACCAATCAATTCATCCTAAATTCTAATGCAACCTTTCAAAATAATGAAGCTCCAAGAAAAAATTTAATACTCAAAACCAAAGAGATCCAACAAAATCTCACCAAAGACTAAAGAGACCTCCATGGAAGAAAGATGTCACCATCTCCAAATCACATCCAGTAAACTGTGTAACAAAGCTCTCTATGAATCATGATAATCATCTCCTAGCTAAATATCCTTTGTAGTCCCAAGGTGATCAAAGAATTCAACCAAGAGATCCCAAAGGGGAGAGTCAAACCATACTCTCCAAACCAAGAAATGCAATTGCACATCCTTTATAAATAGAACTATAGATGCCAAAAATTGTATTGCAATCTAAAGATAGAATCCATTAGCTTCACATGAAACCAATATGGATTGTAAATGATCATCAATGTCCTAATCAAAGATTGTTCCTTGCTAACAATAAAATGCAACCACAACATCTTATAGCAAAAATATTTAAATCAAGAAGATAGAAAAAAATATGTAACTGCACAAAGATTCCAATAAAGGTGATATCGATTTATACACAATATCATGAAAATATCAATTCAAAAACTCCATTGAAAGTGAATGGAGATTCTCATGCACCATAATATACTGCTAAGATTCAAATGAATAACTATATAAGGTACTCCAAATAATCCTCTCACTTTAATAATCATACTAATGTAATAATGATGATCAATAATAAGGCCTACCAGACTAGATCCTCACTAAATAATTTATAAGATCACCACACATGGAACATCTCAAAGTATAAATACATAATGAATGCTCCAATATAATAGACATGAAAGATTCAACCCCACATTAGCATCATACATAACAAAGATAATTGGGCATAGCATATGTATTTCTAGGACTCAAATACTAGAATCAACACTAGATATAATTTTTCAAACAAACCCACAAATGAGTAACCATAGATAAATAAGAACCTTCCAAGTAGCCAAGCAGACCTATACTTGTCTCCATCTAGAACACCTTGAATCCAGTCAACACATATTTTAGTTAACATGTAAAACTTGCAAAACCATTATTGCAAACATTAAACTCATTTAAACACCTAGACATTCACATTATACATCTCATTTGAACAATGGAATAAGCACATGTCTACAAAACCCAAGAGTTGAAAAAAAGAGAAAATGAAACCCAATTGGAGAGGAAATATTTCTAGGATATTAAACCATGTGAGACATATCATCTCTATAAATCACTAAGAGATCAATTGCTTGCCTTCAAGTGTTTTCACATAACCATGGGCTAAAATCATGTGCCAAGAAAAGAACTCCAATTTGTAGTCTAACTAGCCAGTGTTTGTCCATGCAATGAGGATGTCAATACCCATCCAACATGAACACCTTCTCATTGCACATTGATATTCTTATAAAGAACTGAGAGGGGGAGTGAATCAGTGACGACAAAAACAATACCACTTGAAACATAGACCAGTAAAGACAGTTAACCAACTTACCAAATACTATGCATGCAATCCAAAATAATATTCAAGCATTCACAACAAGTAAAACATCCACCATAACACAAGTGTTTATACGTGGAAAATCCAACTAGCAAAAACCACGGTGATATGGGACTCACAAGTTAACTATCTGCAGTAATAGGTAACTGACCGGTTAGGGTCTACAAAGTGCTCTGCTAGGAGCGAATCCTGTTCAAGATCCCAAAGCCCTGTTAGGATTTGTACCCTGTTAAAGGTAGTACCCTATTAGGAGTAACCTCGGTAGAGTATTTTAAACCCAAACTAATGCATCACCTAGTTAGAGGATTTGTACAATGAAGCTTGTTAGAGCTTACCCGGTTAGGGGATTTGACTGTTGTAGTGATTAGAAAACAATGGGTGGTGTGATCTAAAAGTAGCACAACTTGCTTGAATAGATCCTCTTTTGCTCACTCAAAACTGCATCACTGACATACTCTGCAACACCTTCAGTAAATCACAACAACTTAACACTTCTATCTCACATCAAAAAAATAGTTCATCACAATGTCATTATATAGACATTAGATTTCATGTCAGCTCTGGATTCACATCACAATTTCCTAGGTGCAGTGTATCTGGACAATCTAACATAATTCATCACAGATTGCCACCAAATCTACTGGTTAGGGATAACTCATCATGACCGGTGATAAATCATCACACAATTAGTGAAACCGGTTGGAACATTGATATCGGTTAAGAGTTAACCTCTTCCAACTCATAGATCGATTGTCCTCCATTTTCTTCTTTGATGATCTCCGCTGAATATCCAATCTGGTCTCATGTGTATACCAGTTGTCTACATATACTAGTTAGACATCCTCAAAACCATTTGAACTTTACTTATACATATAATACCGGTTTTGCAATACAAAGACTTAGGAGTAATATGAGTTTTTCTTAACTAAGATGACTATGACAATATGAACATATGTGTATGTATACACGTGCCATCAATGACAACACATGAAGTCATTCATTAAAATCACCATCAAGCCAATCTCCCCCTTTGGCATTGATGGCAACACTTAGACAATTGTACAACTTTACAACTAAGTGTGCTTACAAAAATTGTACAAACATATTTCTACTCCCCCTTAACAATACATACAAAATTTTCACAGCATATACATGATAGTTCTGATACTTAATATAAGTATAGATCTAATAGCCAACAAGATGAGAGGGGGGGGGGTGAATCATACAAACTTAATCATCCATAAAAACATCAGATTCAACCTCGGTAACATATATATCAGTCATATAACCAAAAACTGTCAAACATGTAAATTCAAAAGCATATGAACAATATAAACCTCATAACACTAGATTTAACGTGGAAACCCGAATAGGGAAAAACCACTGTGGGATTTTGGACCTACTAAGAAATATACTCTTCTAGAGTATGCTTGGTTAAAAGCAAATCCTATTAAAGATTACAAACACATTGCTAGATGTGACCCGGTTAAGGGATTTCCCTCAGATCTGTTAGGATCTTCACTTTGTTAGAAGTGACCTTGTCAAAGGATCTCAAACACTCAATCAGAATGTCACCTTGTTAGAGGATTTACATATAAGACTGTTAAGTCCACTCGGTTAAGAGATTTCCTGTCACTTTCACAAAATAACAGTAATACAATCTATCTGCAACTTCACATCTAAAATGCTAAAGCAGATTCCTATTTGTTCAATACAATCTAGAAATAGAACTAATCTTGTCTATCTGTTGGGCATCAATACTCTATTATTCTAATAGGTCTTTAAGCTTCTATGCTCGGTTATCACTATGTATCATCCCCGTGCATACACTTGCCTGCATCCATTGTTTATCAACAGTTTTTATAAACAATCTTCTAACCACTTAATCTCCTTGATCACATTTCCCATGATCAATCATAGCCATCAGATCTTCAATCTTGTCCAAGTTCATTGTATCTTTCGATCTGAAAATGTTTTACCCCACCTTGGAATTTGCACATTCACCTTGGAACTTGTGTTACGGTAATGCAGTTCATTATGAGTTGTAGATCTTCTTGCCAACTTTCCATTGCCTTAGATTCATTAACAAACTTCTTCTACGGCTTACCAATCATTGATCCGCTCCAGCTCATCAGCATCTTTCATTAAATATCACATGTAAGCATTAAATGCATTCTGTTATAGCTCGGTTACAACTTGGTGAATACTAAACTTCACTCGGTAGACATTTTATCTTCATTAACCGACTGTGATAACCTCAGGGTTTACCGACTAGGTTCCTTAGGGTTTACCAACTAGTTTCTTTGCTTGATAACATAGTATAGTATTAACCTTTACATTTTACAACATATGTATGATGTTAAAACAGTCTAAAACATCAAGATCTCATCATTGTCTAACTCGGTAGTAGTTGCCCATTGAATATCTTATCCCCTTATTCATCATGTTCTTTCTTGTCTTTACCAACTACTTTATAATCTTCATATCATATTTCTCAAGATATGGCAACATCATACTGAATTAGAAAATCAATTTCCTGACATCAATGAAAAAATAATAAGATCAAGATAGTAAAACATCTTTAATTAGTTATGTCCATAATCATCAACATCCTTCTCAATATCCTTATAATGCAATATTGTCAACAATCCCCCCCTTTGGCATTGATGGCAAAACCAATTGATTTGACTTTTAAAAGATTTAGATTGCTATGATTCTGAAATGCTAAAATGCTCTCCCCCATACATTAGACTTCTCTTCTATTTTTAGTCTTTGTTTCAATCTGTAGTCTTCTCTCAGTCTTCTCAGGTCTTCTCCCCCTTTGTAGGTCTTCTCCCCTTTAGGTCTTCTCCCCCTGAGTAGGTCTTCTCCCCCTTTGACAACAATGCCAAAAGAATAGAACTAAAACATAATTTCTTTCTATAAGAAGTTATTTCCTGCTATTGTGTATCAACTGAGTCTCGGTCAGAGCATTTGTCTTTAATTATTGTTCCCTGTATCATTCATTGTATTATTCTAGTATTAATTCTAGTACACTTTCAGAAAAATATTCTAAAGTGTATCACTCCAGCATCAACTCCCCAAAAGATATTCAATAGAGTCATCGAAGTGATGCTTTCACCGAACTCGGTCAGCGAGTAAAAGATAGGGGTAGGACCCCTAACTTACTTCTGAGATATTCAAAAGTTTCCTTTGGTAGTGGCTTGGTGAAGATATCAACTATCTGCTCCTTTGTGTTAACATATTCCAACACCACTTTCTTCTCTTGAGCTTCTTCTCTAAGATAATGATATTTGATAGATATGTGCTTTGTCTTAGAGTGCATAACAGGGTTCTTTGAAATATTAATGCCACTAGTATTGTCACAGAATATAGTTACTGGTTCGGTAACTGTCTCATTTATACCTTCCAACAGTTGTTTGATCCATGCAATGTTGGTACAATTTAGTGCTGCAGCAACATATTCAACTTTGGCTATTGACTGAGAAACACATCCTTGTTTCTTTCTAAGCCAACTCACTAGTCTTTCTCCTAAGAAGAAAGCTCCTCTGGACTTGTTCTTTTTCTATCATCAATGTTGCCTGCCCAATCAGCATCAGTATAAACTTTT
Organism: Cryptomeria japonica; assembly: GCF_030272615.1. Classification (NCBI taxonomy): domain Eukaryota; kingdom Viridiplantae; phylum Streptophyta; class Pinopsida; order Cupressales; family Cupressaceae; genus Cryptomeria; species Cryptomeria japonica. The sequence continues at coordinate 252,188,514 of NC_081411.1, forward strand.
AGATCAAAATCATTTCCTTTCTGATATACTAGGCCATAACATTCAGTGCCTTTCAAGTATCTGAAAATTCTTTTGATTGCCATCATGTGAATTTCCTTAGGATCTGTAGAGAAACTTGCAACAATACCTACTGCATGTGCTATATCTGGCCTACTGTGAACAACATATTGTAGTTTTCCAGTCATGGATCGGTAGAGTGTCTCATCAATAGATGCAGATTCATCATTCTTTGATAGTTTACAGTTGGTAGTCATAGGAGTACTTATTAGCTTTGAATCCTCCATTCCAAATTTCTTCAAGATTTCCTTTATGTATTTGGATTGAGTAATGAAAATCTCATTTTTCATTTGCAGTATTTGTAAGCCTATAAAATACTTTATCTCACTAATTAATGACATCTCAAATTCTTTACTCATTTCATTTCCAAAGTTCTTGCATAAAGAGTCATTTCCACAAAATATAATATCATCAACAAATATAGCTGAGATTAGTATTCCATTTTCATCATTCTTCATGTACATGTTGTTGTTCTCACTTGTCCTTATAAAACCAATCTTAATCAAATAAGAGTGCAATCTTTCATACCATTCTCTAGGTGCTTGTTTCAGACCATATAAAGCTTTGTTCAATTTACATACCTGATCTTTATTATTGTCTTCAACAAATCCTTCAGGTTGTTCAATGAAAACTTCTTCTTCTAATATTACATTCAGAAATGCAGATTTGACATCCATTTGATATACCTTGAAGTTCTTGAAAGCAGCATATGCCAACAATGTTCTAACTCCTTCAAGTCTAGCAACAGGTGCAAAACTCTCACCATAATCAATTCCTTCTTCTTGGGCATAACCTTTGCAAACTAATCTTTCTTTGTTCCGAATGACCTCACCTTTCTCATTTAGCTTGTTTCTAAAGGTCCACTTTGTACCGATTACATTTTTGTCCTTCGGTCTTGGGACCAACGTCCATGTGTCATTCCTCTTAAATTTGATCAATCTCTTCTATCATAGCATTTATCCAATCTTCACTATTAAATGCCTCTTTCACTATTCTTGGTTCAAATTCAGATATCAAACATGTGTTTTGTCTTAGTTTGTTCCTTGTCATCACTGGATCATCCTTATCTCCTATAATTTGACTTGGTGCATGGTGTCTTCTAACATACTTGGCTAATATAGGCTCGATAGGCTCTGTATGATCTTCTTCATCACTCAGTAACTGGATATCTTCCTCATTTCCTTCAACAGTTATCTCGGTAGGACTTCTCAGTTGCACATAGACAAATTCATCATAGTCTTTTTTATCAAACTTGCCATTTCTATCATCTTTATGAACATAGCATTTACTTCCAAAGATCTTAAAGTAACTTACATTAGGTTTCTTGCCATACCAGATTTCATAAGGTGTCTTCAAATTACCTTTATTCAATTGAACTTGGTTCAAGGTGTAAACAACTGTGCTTATTGCTTCTCTCCAAAATGTTTGTGGAACCTTCTTCTCAATCATTAGTGTTCTAGCACAATCCACAATAGATATGTTTCTTCTTTCAGCTATTCCATTCTGTTGTGGAGTTCTCAGTGCAGAGACTTGTCTTTTAATACCATGATCATTGCAAAATAGATTGAACTCATAAGATGTGAACTCTCCTCCTCTATCTGATCTAAGACATTTCAGTTGTCTTCCTATTTCATTTTCAACTCTAGCCTTGTACCACTTAAACATTTGAAAAGCTTCTGATTTTTCTTTTAAGAACATTACTGACATCATCCTTGAATAATCATCCACAAATAATATGAAATACTTATAACCATAATAACTTTGAACTTTCATAGGACCACAAAGATCAGTGTGCACAAGATCTAAAATTCCCTTAGAAGTGTAGGACTTACTTGTAAAGCTAGATCTTGTCATCTTACCCATCTGGCATCCTCGACACATAGCATTCTTAGGTTTTTCAAGACTCGATATACCTCTTACTCTGTGCTCCTTACTTATCTTGATCAGATTATCAAAATTAACATGACAAAACCTTTAATGCCATAACTAGGTATTATCAATCTTTGCATGCAAACACTTATTGTGAGTTGAGTGAAGGTGAAATGTATTACCTTTTGTTTGTGTCCCAGTAGCAGCTAACTTTCCATTCTTGTCATGAACTAAAACAATTCCTTTGTAAAATTCTATTCGGTAACCTGTGTTGTTTAGCTGTGCTACACTCAACAAATTGTATTTCAAACCTTCAACCCAATAAACATCATTGCATCTTGCTTTATCATGAAGTGCTATGGATCCTTTACCTCTCACCGGACATGGTGCATCATTACCAAATCTAACCTAGCCTCCATCATAATCTTCTAACATAACAAACTTGTGTTTATCTCCTGTCATATGATGTGAGCATCCACTATCTATAATCCAAGAATCATTAGTGTTTATGTGAGATATTAGGGCTTTTTCTTCATACCTTTCTTCATCTGATCCATCCTTGATAGCCACATAAACAACTTCCTTTGTATCAGTCTCATCTGATTTATCATCATCAGATTCCTCATCAGCAATTAAGCATGTCTTTCTATCTCTTCTTCTGAAGTCTCGGTGTCCTCTGTAATGATTATCTTTTTGTCTGTCATCTTGGTAATCTCTCTTTTCAGTGAAATCTTTGTCAGGATAGTTAGAAGCCATATGTCCAATCTTATCACAATTGAAACATTTCAAAGGTAGTTTTCCTTTATACTTACCTTTGCCTCTTGGTAACCTTTTGGCCAATAGTGCTTCAAACTCTTCTTGCTTTCTGATTTCTTCATACAGTTTGTGTACCTCCTCCATGTTCTTTTGAAATCTTTCACTTGCTCCACTGTGATCTCCTTCAGAGTACTTATACTTTCTTTCATTGTAATCATTAGATTCATTCAGATGAAAAGAACTAAATGCATATTCAACTTTATTTACCGATGACCCACTGTTATCAAAATTACTTAACTCAAATGCATGTAGCTTACTAATAGTAGCATCCAAGGAAACTGGCATATTAGGTACAGACCTCAATTCATTGATTGCAGAGACTTGGATTACATAGGCAGGTAGAGGGGTTCTCAACAACTTACTTGTCACATCCTTTTCTTCTATAGTTCCTCCTGCTCCTTTGATTTGATTTACAATCTCCTTTAGTCTTTTACTATACTGGGTTATGTTCTCACCTTCATTCATTCTCATAGATTCAAGTTTTCCTCTTAAACTATCAACTTTTGCTCTTTGAACATGTTCATCTCCTCCATATACAGATATGAGCTTAGTCCACATTGTCTTTGCATCATTGCAGCCTTCTAGATCATTAAACTCAGAATCGGTCAATGCAGATTTTATTTCAATCATTGCTTGAATATGTTCTTGCTTCGCCTTTATCTCTTCCATAGTCAATGGATAGGTGCTTGGTGCAGCAAAATCATTCTCCAGATGGTATATAGCATATTCTCCAACTCCTGATAGATGTAGCTTCATCCTTTTCTGCCATGTAGAGAAACTTGACTTATTCAGCTTAGGTGCATCCCTCTTATACATCTTTGGATCTTTAACTCAAGTGCCTTTAAACTTTTCTTTCGAAGTCCAAAGCTCTGATACCAATTGATAGTTCTGATACTTAATATAAGTACAGATCCAATAGCTAACAAGATGAGAGGGGGGGTGAATCATACAAACTTAATCATACATAAAAACATTAGATTCAACCTCGGTAACATATATATCAGTCATATAACCAAAAACTATCAAACATGTAAATTCAAAAGCATATGAACAATATAAACCTCATAACACCAAATTTAATGTGGAAACCCAAATAGGGAAAAACCACTGTGGGATTTTGGACCCACTAAGAAATATACTCCTCTAGAGTATGCTCGGTTAAAAGCAAATCCTGTTAAAGATTACAAACACATTGCTAGATGTGACCCGGTTAAAGGATTTTCCTCAGATTTGTTAGGATCTTCACTTTCTTAGAAGTGACCTTGTCAAAGGATTTCAAACACTCAATCAGAATGTCACCTTGTTAGAGGATTTACATATAAGAATGTTAAGTCCACTCGGTTAAGAGATTTCCTGTCACTTTCAAAAAATAACAGTAATACAATCTATCTTCAACTTCACATCTAAAATGCTAAAGCAGATTCCTATTTGTTCAATACAATCTAGACATAGAAATAATCTTGTCTATCTGCTAGGCATCAATACTCTATTATTCTAATAGGTCTTCAAGCTTCTATGCTCAGTTATCACTATGTAGCATCCCCGTGCATACACTTTCCCACATCCATTGTTTATCAATAGTTTCTTATTTATAAACAATCTTCTAACCTCTTAATCTCCTTGATCACATTTCCCATGATCAATCATAGCCATCAGATCTTCAATCTTGTCCAAGTTCATTGTATCTTTTGATCTAAAAATGTTTTACCCTGCCTTGGAATTTGTACATTCACCTTGGAACTTGTGTTAGGGTAATGCGGTTCATTCTGAGCTATAAATCTTCTTGCCGACTTTCCATTGCCTTAGATTCGTTAACAAACTTCTTCTACGACCTACCAATCATTGATCTGCTCCAGCTCATCAGCATCTTTCATTAAATATCACATGTAAACATTAAATGCATTTTGTTATAGCTCGGTTACAACTCAGTGAATACTAAACTTCACTCGGTAGACATTCTGTCTTCATTAACTGACTGCAGTAACCTCGAGGTTTACCGACTAGGTTCTTTGCTTGATAACATAGTATAGTATTAACCTTTACATTTTACAACATATGTATGATGTTAAAACAATATAAAACATCAAGATCTCATCATTGTCTAACTCGGTAGTAGTTTCCCATTGAATATCTTATCCCCTTATTCATCATGTTCTTTCATGTGTCTTTACCAACTACTTTATAATCTTCATATCATATTTCTCAAGATATGGTAACATCATACTGAATTAGAAAATCAATTTCTTGACATCAATGACAAAATAATAATATCAAGATAGTAAAACATCTTTAATCAGTTATGTCCATAATCATCAACATCCTTCTCAATATCCTTATAATGTAATATTGCCAACAATACATATTTCTACTCCCCCTTTGACAAAAATACCAAATTGAAAAGTAAAATACATATATATTATATCAAAATTTGCATCAAAAACTACATATACAAAAATATAAGAGCCTTTTCAAGGAGTGTTCACTGCAATTTTCAAGAAAATCTCACTGAAAGTGATCTTCATCTAATAAAATCATTTCCCCATGTTTCTAATAATGTTTCAGTGATCTCAATGGTTGTCATAACCTGTGCAGTGAATTATTCCATTGCATCTATTGTGCTCATCTCTAGAGTTTCTAAAACTACTTCTGCATCCCTGTATGCTCATTGTAAGATGTCCCCTTTGGGTCTCAACTAGTTCTTGAGTTTCTTCAAGGATCATAGTCTCTTAGCCTATTCAAAATCATAGATATCTAATCGATTTTGTAAATCATCAACTGATTTGGCAAATGCTAAGGCTGAGTCCTGTAAAGGTATGTAGGTAGTACATTTCCTTTCTAGTTCTTGTTATGTCTCTTCTTGTCTCTTCTTTAAATAGGTATAGAAAAATGAAACATTAGATGTATAAGCTAGTATCCTTCCTTCAGTTTCAATAGAATTCTTCAAAAGATCTTTATTCAGGGATAAGGCAATCTTCCCTGTATCAATATCTTTCATGAATTGTTCTACTCTCTTCCTCCTATAATTATTCTCAACTAAAGTCTGAGCAGCTTCTTCAAGAGACTTTAGTTGGTCAGAAGCATCAGCAACCAATTGTCCAAGCTTTCTGATAGGAGTTGACAAATTACCAATGTCAGTCTCTAGTAGAATACTTGACAGAATCTCAATGACAGTTTGAATTGTTTCTACTTCTTTCCTCTGCTCTTTCAATATTTTCTTTTGAGCTCTATATTTCATCAATGTTGCAATCTCCATTAGTTCAGATGTACTCATATTTTCTACATCTATAAGCCCTTTGATGCCTATTGAGTCATCCCCATCATCAATTTGTTGATTTACCTTTTCTTTTTTCTTCTCATCTGCTATCTTCTCCTTTATTTTCTCTTTCTCTTCATCCCTTTTCTGTTTAGTTTCCTTCACTTCAATCTCTTTCTCATCATTCTCTTTCTCTATTCCCACCTTTGTTTGTTTCTCCTATGTATCTGTTGTAACTGGTGGTAGTTGATTTTCCACTTAGTGTTCTTGTTTCAGTGGCAGTTGAATATCCATACTAGGTTCAATGACTGGTGCTTTAGCTGCTTCCAGTGGAACAATAATGACCAGTTGCTATAAAGGTTCCATAACTGGTTCAATGATATTACAAGATGTATCAATAGTGTCCTAGATATCATCTACAAAGATAACCGGTAGAGAAGTAGTGTAATCCTTATGCTTAATAGGATAGATAATATCTGGTGCAATAATTTATTCTTCATCTAACTCTGGTTGAGCTCCAGTCTCTGTTTGATCAGTTTTATGAGACTTCATCTGTTCATCCATCCTTTGAATATTTCTAGCTATCTGATGAGTTTCAACTTCAACAAATTGAACCTTTCCAATCAATAACTTCAATCTTCTTGCCTTAGAATGAAACTGTCCTTTGAAATTATCAAGCAATTCTAATAATTCATCTCTAGGCAATTCAGGAAAATATTGAATGAAAATACTATCAATTATTTCTTGATCTTATTCAACAACCATTTTCCACTTACTTGCAAGAATAGAATACAAAGAATCATAAATATTCTTTTTAATATCCTGAGGCAACCGATTACCTCTTGAAAAATTTGTTGCTTCTAATCATCATCAAATGAATCAAAATATTCTTTCACATTATCAAACCTATTCCTCCCTAATGTTTTTATAGTTATCTCAAAATCAGTCATAGGTTTGTAAGATAAAGCATTAATAGGAATACTCTTCCTTGATGTATCTCCTACTGATTTAGCTTTCTTACCAGTTGCTTTCATCTTCTTTGGTTCCTCTTCAGTATCGGTATCCTCAAATTATGCTTGAAGAATAAGTTGCCTACCTCTCTTCTTTGTTGTAGTCTTCTTCTTAGCATATGCTTTGGGTGTTGGTTCCTTTTTTACTTGAACACTTCTTGTCACCCTTGTACTGGTGGTCACCGAAGGTGATTGCTTAACTTTATTCTTCTTCTCTTCCGCAGTACTGGGTTCAACAGGTGCATTTCTTTCCTAGTATGTTCCCAGTCTTTTCTTCTTTTTATCTTTGGGAGATGCCAAAAGATTGTTGGCATATCCAATTAATAAGTCATAGTTGAATTCATAGCTCATTTCATCCATCTCATCTTCTCTGGGTTCTATGGCCTCCATAAGACAAAAATCTGTAGTGATTGTGAAATAGATGTCTTTTGTAAATTGTTTCACCACATCTTCAGGTAGCCTCAACCTCATGCTCATCTTCTTTTGGAAATCATTAAAATATATGTTCATAGCAGCAGAAAATATGTTCTTCACAGCCTTAATGTTGTTCTTTATTTGAGGAGTTATCAGTATGTCATTTGACCATTGAATATCACCAATTCTCGGTAGGAAAAAATAGAAGAATAGACCAATCGGTAGCTGGCCAAATTTAAACTTTTGACTTCTATCTTTCTTAATTGATTGCAAGCTCAACATCAATTGGCTCCTTATAGCCTCGCATAAGTCATAATCTACATTCTCAACAATCATTATGTAAGTTGCATGCACAGCAGCAGATGGCACACTATTCATCCTAGTGGAATAAAATATCCTATAACCAATGACCATAGTTGCAAGTCTAACTGTTGGGTCCTTAATGTTGTTAACTGAAAACGTAGGATTGTCAAAGGTAGTCAGAGTTAGTGTAACCATAGTCTCTTTTAAAATTTTCCCCAGCTTTGGAACTTCATCGATTTGCCAAAAACCAATCATTGCATGAATTGATTCCTTCGTGATTGTGTACGACCTGTCAAGATAAATATTCTCTCCATGCACATGACTAAGAATTATCTTAACATGTTCTTCTTCAAAATATTCAAGAAAATATTCCACATTGTGAAAACCCTTTTCAGAAACCCTAATGTACTCGGGTTTGATTTTGCCATTTTAATCACACAAGGATTTGAGTTGAGAATAAATTGATAATGATCCTAAATATTCAATTTTATAGTCAATGTAACTGGATAAATTGCCTTTGATCATAACACCATCAAGAACTTGAGACAATGCATTATATGATACTATTTTGTTTGATTCCATAGACTCCATAGATTCAGCAGTGATCATAAGTCTTTTTACTTGCTTAAATGATGATGCCATTCTAGATAAACTCAATTTGAGAGAGATTAACAAAAGAATACCTTAATTCCTTCACGCTGGCAAGGTTTCTGGTTAATCTCTCAAATGTACACTTGTTTCGCCTTTTATGGTCTTTGAATCCAATTCAATCTTTCAATCTGCAACACAAATCCATCTATAATCAGCTAGCAATTCTCTTTTTGGCTCTGCAAGTGCTCAATAAACTCTCTTTTGAATGCAATTAGGGTAAAAATGACATAGTAAAACTCACTTTTATAAACTTACCCACAATCTTAATTGATCAACCAATAGGTAACAAACCCTAATATACCACTTAACAAAACTTTCCAATACGGATAGGTATATATCTGGTCGATAATCATTTTAAAAATCGATAGACAATGATATCAAGAATTCTTACAAAATAACTCAAAATGAAAAAATCTCTTACCACACATTCTTCAAGGGGTCTGGAAGTAGATTTACTGCTATGCTCTCGTTAGGCCTATTTGAAAGGCTTAATTTACCAGCGCAGGATTCTCCACACTAGGTGAAGGGTTAGATTCTTCTGCAAGCTTGTCCTCACTCTTCTTTTTTTAGATTATGTTCACCTCCTCTCTGTTTTCCTCAACATTGACCTTCTACTTACCTTTCTGATCTTCAGAGTGGTTAACCGGTTTGTTCTTCCTAGTTCTACATAACTTTACCATGTGTCCCGATTTGTGACAATGATAGCAAGCCATCCCAGATGATCTCCAAGGTCCTACATTACCTCTTCCAGTTCTCCTTCTATAGTTCATAGCCACATGACTATAATTGTTACAAATGGTGCAAATCACATTAGTTACCTTTTCCATTTCATATGAACTAAACCAGTTAACATAGGGTTTCTGCCAATTCATGTTTCCCCGGTTGTCATAGGTTCTTCTCTAGTCACCATTAAGTTTTGGATTCATGTGAGGTCACAGATTGTTTGCTTCATATCTTCATTCAACTGATATATGTCCATACATGTTGCATGTAAAATAATGACCTTCAAATCTCCTAGACACATACCTAGATTTTGCATTTTAGAATGTATTCTCATTAGGCATGCTTCTACACGCATTAGCAGTATGTCTAGGTTTGTGACAGATAAAGAAAATAGGTTTAAAAGCTTTCTTATCGGTAGGATTGTTAGTCGTAGGAGCAATTTTACCATTGTACATGTTGCTCTTGGTACCAAAAGATTCTCCTTTCTCAGATGTATTGAAACCTAGTCCAGATGTGTCACCTTTCATCCTCTGAGATTGGATCTTCTCATCTAGCATAGAAGAACTCTTATTGAACTTTCCCAGCTTTCCATTAGCCTCAGTGAGCTCTCTGGTAAGATCTTCATTGTGTTTTTTTAGAGTGTCTCTTAGAGATGTTGTCATTTCAAGATCTAGCTGCAAAGCCTCCTTCTCTTCCTTCTCTTCATGCCAATGCTCGTGCAAAGTTTCATTCTCCTACTTGATTTTGAAAATCTCATGATCTTTCTCATTGATTAGGTCTTTAGTTTCCCTTCTTGCTTCAATCTCTTGGCTCATACGGATTGTTAGGGCTTCTAGCTCTCTCCTCAGATTTAGATTTTCACCATTCAATTTTTCAACTTCTTCAGCCAATGCATCAATGTTAGCTTCATCTAAACAACTATTATCAAAGAGAGGGGGGGGGGGGGGGGGGGGCGGGGTGAATCAGTGACAAAAATAATACCACTTGATATATAGATCAGTAAAGATAGTTAACCAACTTACCAAATACTATGCATGCAATCCAAAATGATATTAAAGCATCCAAAACAAGTAAAACATCCACCATAACACAAGTGTTTATACATGGAAAGCCCAACTGGGAAAAACCACGATGAGATGGGACTCACAAGTTAACTATCTGCAGTAATAGATAACTGATCGGTTAGGGTCTACAAAGTGCTCTTCTAGGAGTGAATCCTATTAAAGATCCCAAAGCCTTGTTACGAGCTATACCCTGTTATTGGTAGTACGTTGTTAGGAGTAACCTTGGTAGAGGATTTTAAACACAAACTAATGGATCACCTGGTTAGAGGATTTGTACAATGAAGCTTATTAGAGATTACCCGATTAGGGGATTTGACTATTGTAGTGATTCAAAAACAATAGGTGGTGTGATCTAGAAGTAGCACAACTTGCTTGAATAGATCGTCTTATTCTCACTCAAAACTGCATAACCGACATACTCTACAACAACTTCAGTAAATCACAACAACTTAACACTTCTATCTCGCATCATAAAAATAATTCATCACAATGACATTATATAGACATTATATTTCATGTTGGCTCAGGAATCACATCACAATATCCTGGGTGCAGTGTGTCTGGACAATCTAACATAACTCATCGCAGATTGCCACTAAATTTGTTGGTTACAGATAACTCATCATGACTGGTGATAACTCATCACACAATCAGTGAAACTAGTTGGAACATCGATATAGGTTAAGATTTAACCTCTTCCAACTCATAGACCAATTGTCCTACATTTTCTTCTTTGATGATCTCCGCTAAATCTCCAAGCTAGTGTCATGCCATTCCTATGTATACCGATTGTCTAAATATACTGGTTAGACACCCTCAAAATCATTTGAACTTTACTTATACAAAAAATACCGGTTTTTCAATACAAAGATTTAGGACTAATATTGGTTTGTCTTAACTAAGATGACTATGGAAATGTGAACATATGGGTGTGTATACATGTGCCATCAATGACAACACATGAAGTCATCCATTACAATCATCATCAAGCCAACACACATGACCACAAAGAAAAGGAAAAAACCATGAAAAAAGAGGATACAAAAAATTATGAAATAAGATCTCCATGTTACCAAACCATAACAAACTCCATGAAGATCCATAAACATGATCTTCAAATGCACAACATAGATCACATTAATAATATCCATGGATTCTAATCTCACAAATATACAAGATAAAGTTAACTCGCAAAAGATTCAATTTCAGCTCCAAAATATTTCCAACAAACTTTAACTCCATTTATTTGGTCCCCACAAGCTTTCCAAACATAGAAACCAAAAATAGACAAATATCAAGAACTACTAACCTTTAGCTCTGATACCAAATGTTGAAAAATAAAAGGTTTAGTACCGAAGATTATAAAGTTCAATCTCTATACAATAAAATAATCAAAGTATAAGATACAAGTCTTGGATAGTTTCAATATAAAAATATGAAACTCACTTTCAAATCTTAAAATTAAAAACCAAGATTAAATCCTTCATTTTTATGATGCAAAAAAATTAGTTGTTTATCATCCTTAATCAGCCCATATTATGTGAAATTATAACCGATATAAATAATGATTAACATTGGGATAAGGTTGCAGCAATAAGGAATGAATTTGGAACATTTGATCAACACATAACACATTATTTACATGGAAAACACCATGAAGAGAGGCGAAGCTTGCATTATTAACAATAAATGTTCTTATAATACAATATTTTCTATTCCCATATATTCCTCCATTGTAGATGGACCTATGCACATGTGAATTACCTCATTATGCCTCCCACCCATTATTTACTACTACAGAAAAATCTACACTCAATTGTTACACAATAAAATCTACACCCAAAAGGTTGAATTTATAGAATGGAAAGAGCTCCAAAACTACCAATAAAGATGTAAAAAGAAGCCTCTTCATTCCTCAAAACCACTACCCTTTGAATGCCTCCACATAACTTGAAAAGATACTTTTTTGGCTCCAATACTTTCCCTCTCACTTAGGTGTCCATTCTTGCAACATAAACATTACATTTAATTGCAATAAATGATAAAATACCAAGAGACACTTGTTGCATCTTTCATGCTCCCACTTGGAGAATCCCAATGGTATCTATTTTTTCCACTACCTTAATTTATTAAATATCTTATCCAAGACATTCATAAGTGGGGAAAATAATATTAAATAATTATTCTCATAACTAACTTTTGCCACTACTAGTGAAACCCATCACCCCTTATGAATGTATTACAAACAATGGTGGATATTACAAAAAAAAATTGAAATACATTGTAAATGCCTTAGGATAATTTCCAAGGATGTTGGAACCATTTCATAAGATTTGCAAGGTAAATGACACCATAACCCTAACACCTTTCATATTCCCTTGTGATGCAGGAGCATCCCCGGTTCACAACAATCTTGCATCAACCAAAAATATTTTCCTTTCTGTTTTGTTTTCTGCTTGTAGTCTTCCAGTTTCAGTTTTCCTTTTTGTGTGTCCTAGTTTTGGCTCACCAGATCTTGTGGATTTGGATTTTACTTGAAGACTTGATCATATTTCTTGCTTTCAGACCACATTGCATTTGGATCACTTACCGACGAGATATTGCTACCGGTTTCCATGGCAGTTTCTTGTTACCAGTTGCCTGAGACCTATTCTGGTGATCTACCGAAACCCAGTCCGAAGCTTGCAAAGCCTTGAGAATTGATTTTGATGTTCCTTGGCATGTGGTTGACCTTTTCCCGTGATCTATCTTTCATTCTTTGGATTTTTCCTGAGCAATATCTTGGTGGAGGTTGACCTTGTTCATTTTGCACCTTACGTTTTGTTCTTTGGGTTTTGATCGTTTGGATTGATATATATATTTGTTGTCATGCTTTAGAATTTAATCAATTAGAATAAATTAGAGTATCAGGTAGATAGACTGTGCCTAGAAGATAGATATTTTGATTCAAGGTCCCGTTTGTGACCTATTCTACTAGGCCTGTGTGCCAATATGTTGTAACTCGATTGTTACCAGTTGGATGTAATCAAATTTCATGCAATAAAACTATCTATTATGCATTGCCTCCATCATATGTGTGTGTTTCCATTGTGTTTACTCTTGCTGACCGGTCTAGACTGATCTCCTTGAGGTCCCTCCTCACCAGTGACTACTTCAAGTGTTATCAGAGCAAAGTTTCATTCTGGAGGTTGCATGTCCTAAATTTTTGTTGTAGGGTGGCGGATTACAGATCCAACCTCCAATTTCAGAGGACTAGCGTGAATCAATGGTGCAAAGAGGAACTAGGAATGGTGGAGTACATGGGAATGCAGACCCTATTGTGATGGAGATGTTGCAAGGAAGAGTAGCCCAGTTAGAAGTCGTGGAGACAGCCTAGAGAAGAGGTCGACATATTGAAGATGTAAGTCAAGACTAAGGAGAAGAAGCCCTGACAGAACAAGTAAACCCGTCGGTGGTTGATCCTGATGAAGAAATATTTTTAAGGATTTTGAGTAGGGAAAACACTAAACCTCATTTTACCCCACCAAAATATGATGGGTAGTTAGATTTAGATGAATTGATGGATTGGATCTCAAAGATGGAGAAGTATTTTGATTTTGAAAACACTACAGAACAGAGGAAGGTGAAATATTCCTGTACCTAGTTGAAAGGTCATACATCTCTTTGGTGGGAGCATTTGCAAGTTTATAGACAAAGAAGAAGAGGTAAGGAAAAGATTAAGACATGGTATCAGATGATTTCTAAGTTGAAATCAAAGTTTGTGCTGGTGAATTATCAAGTGGATTTGTTCTGAAAGTTTGAGAATCTAAGACAGAAGGAATCTAGTGTGAAGGAGTACACTGAAGCCTTTTACAAATTGAACATAAGATCTGGACATGTTGATGATGAAGTTGAACAAATTGCAAGATATTTGAATGGATTACGGATGTCTATACAAGATGAACTCATTATGATCAAATTAGAGAGTGTTGAAGAGGCTTACCAGTATGCACTAAAGGCTAAAGAGAAATTGAACAAGACATGAGCAGAGGTAGAGAGGTAGAGGTGGAAGGTTTACTAGAGGAAGATTTCAAGGAGGAAGAGGATATACCGGAGGAAGAGGAACTAGTACAGATCATAACAAGGACAAGGAAGTGAGAAAAGAAGGTAATTTATACCAGAAGGATGATAGAAATTTCTTCCAGAGGAGAGTGTTAGACAGTTCAAATAACTGGAAAACAACTGAGAGGGGGGGCGGTGAATCAGTTGTTAAAGATTATTGGAACTTTTAGAAATTTAAAATTTAATACCAAAACCTGAAACATAAATACTGGAATGCTTAAACCAAATACCAGAATAGCAATTAAACCAATTAAGCATAAATAGAATAAAGACCATCCATATGACACTGAGATTATACGTGGAAAACTCGGTAAAGGGAAAAACCACGGTGGGAAGCCTACCCATAGTCAAATAATACTTATGTAGTAAGTATGTGAATTACAATTGAGGGGCATGCACTTGTAGGAAGGTCAACAGCCTAGACCACACTACTCATCACAAAAGGAGCCTCACTGACTACATAGAAATCTAGACTACAATCCGGAGAAGTGTTGAACTGCAAATGATAGTATCTCCTATGCCTGAGTACAGTTTTGGTTAAGCTCAATACCAAAGGAATAAATCCTCTTACATAAACCCAATTCGATCTCCATTGATCAACCAACTCCTCTTCCTGAATGATATTACATTATTTGCACATTACATTCCTTGACCATGACCTCTAACATAACCATGATGATCTAAAATGAGATCTTACATCTATATATACAAACCCTCGACCATAAAAAAAAAGGTAGGCCACTAGATAATAAACCAATTACATAATTACAAACAATGTTGGGCTTAGACCAAACAAATAATATCCAACACATAAGACATCCCAGAAATACATCAAGAGGTCCAATCCACATGTTATATTAAAGTCGGTCCATAACCTAGATCAATTGGGACCCAATATAGGTCCACACACTACAACAATGATCTCCATTCGCCAAGTCTCAAACATGATCACCAATAGCATCCTGAAACTCCACCAAAAGTTGCACCAACACCACTTATGAAATTCATCAAAGATCTTCATTAAAAGCTCTATCGGTGAAACCCTCGCCAAAACCAGAAACTAAGCTTCTAAGCAAGAAGGATAGCATCCGATCACCAAACCAAAACCAACTGACCAAATATAAGCATGAGTATCATGAACAAGCCAATGTCATCACCAAACTGTATCGGAGCCTACTGGATCATGCTGGATCCAAATCGACCAGAAACTACTCAACCTACCGGGCCACCTGGGTGTTGGTTAAGCATCCAAACAGCTAGTGCTGGCATCAATGACATTAAATCAATGCAACACCTAAATCAATTCCACCATATGGCCAACAATATCCACCTTTGGCATTGATGGCAACACTAGATGTGAAAAAAATCTAAGTACCATGAAATGCCAAACAAGTCTCCCACATACAACTCTGAATGTCAATATCTCTCCCTTTACTTTTCTTATTCATATCTCTCTCCCTTTGACTTTTTATTTTTCTTTCTTTGTCTTTTTCACATCAATATCTCTCTCCCTTTGGCATTAATGCCAGAAATCTGACAAAAAAATCAAAGCAAAAACATAAACCACTAAATCACAAAGCTGCCTACTCCCCCTGAGTAGTAGCATCCCACATCAGTTCTGGAATGAAGAGTGTCTATGATAATGCATTTCATACTGATGCCAAACCGCATCAATCAAGTCTCTATCGGAGGGGTAGAAACTCCCAATCTGTCTCTCAGGTACTCAAATGATTCCTTGGGCATAAATTATGTTAAAATATCTGCAATCTGCTCTTTAGTGTTCACATAAACTAGTCTAACTTCATTTCTTTCCACCTTTTCTTTCAAAAATTTATAGTTGATAGATATGTGCTTTGTTTTAGAATGAAATGTCAGATTCTTTGATATATCAATAGCAACAGAGTTATCATAGTGAATAACTATCGGTGCATCACAATCCACCTTTATATCCTTCAACATTTGCTTCATCCATAAAACTTGTGTACAGTTAGTAGCAACAACAACATACTAAGCTTCAACAGTAGATAAAGAAGTACATGACTGTTTCTTGCTCATCCATGAAAACAACTTCTTTCCAAGAAAGAAAGCTTCGTCGGAAGTGCTTTTCTAGTCATCAACATCTCCAGCCCAATCACCATCTGTATATGCACATAAAGTAAAGTTATCATCCTTAGGGTACCACAAGCCATATTCTGATGTACCTTGCAAGTATCTAAAAAAAAATTTCACCACAATCTCATGTTTTTTCTCTAGGATCACTCTAAAATCATGAAACAAAACAAACACCATTCATAATGTCAGGCCTAGTCTGAGTCAAATAAAGAAGACCTCCAACATAGATTTATATCATGTAGGATTTACCAGTGCAGAAACATCTTTTCTTGTCAATTTCTCACTTGTAACCACGAGAGTACTTATTGGTTTACAATCTCCCATACCAAATTTCTTTAACAATTCCTTAGCATATTTAGTTTGACAGATGAAAATACCTTTGTCAGTCTGAGTAATCTACAAACCTAAGAAAAAATTCATCTCACCAATCATAGACATCTCAAATTCTTTCTCCATATTCTTAGAAAATTCTATGAATAACTTATCTTCACCTCCGAAAATAATGTCACCAACAAATACTTTAATAATCAGTATATCATCATCAGTGATCTTATAATATAAATTACTATCAGCACTGCCCTTAGTAAAACCAAGCTTCAAAAGATATTTGTCCAACCTTGCATACCAATCTCTATGTGCTTTTTTTCAATCCATATAAAGCTTTCGTTGAACCTCCAAACCATATCTGTATCATCTGATAGTGAAAAACCGTCAGGTTGCTCAATATAAAATTCCTCATCAAGATCCCCATTTAAAAATGTACATTTAACATCTATATGATAAACCTTTGGTTTTATAAGAAGCATAGGCAAGAAATAATCTTACAGCTTCAATCCTACCTACAGGTGCAAAAGTCTCTCCATAATCAATTCCTTCCTTCTAAGAATATCCTTTACAAACCAATCTAGGCTTATTCCTTATAACTTGACCATCCTCATTCAATTTATTACTAAAAACCCATTTAGTTCCAATAATATTTTTATTTTTAGGCCAGGAAACCAAGGGCCATGTGTTTTTTTTCTCAATCTGATCTAATTCTTCTTCCATAGCTTTCAACCAATATTAATCTTTACATGCCTCAATTACTGATACTGGTTCAACTTGTGAAATTAAACATACCTCATTAGTTGATAGTATTCTTCTTGTCCTCACTCCATTGCTCTTATCCCCAATGATTTGATCTTTTGAATGATTCAATCTCACATACCTATGAGTCTTTTGACTAACTGTTGCTCTTCTATGTTCTTGAGTTACTGTAGAATTCTCTGATACTATCGGAGTAACTGGTTCAACACTCTATTCTGGTAAAGGTGCTACTGGTTCAGATATAATCATTTCCACTCCCGATTCCTTCTCATAAACTCTGATTTGACTTATGTTCAACTCATCTACTTTGACATTAGCACTCTCCATAATTCTCTGCAATCTCTTGTTATAACATCTATATGCCTTGCTTTCATTAGAATAACCAAGAGATATGCCTTCATCACATCTAGGATCAAATTTCCCAATGATATCATCTCTCTTGATATAACATTTACTACCAGAAATTCTAAAATACTTAACTATAGGTGTATTGCCAAACCATAATTCATAAGGTGTCTTACCGGTTTATCCTTTGATATGTACAATGTTGAATGTATAAACTGATGTGCTCACTTCTTCTCTCCAGTAGATATGAGGTAGACTAGCTTCCATCATCATTGTTCTAGCAGCTGTTGGCATTATGTGAACCGGTATGAGGACATAATGACATTTTATGTTGTCATTGATGTCAATATGTTGAAGAGGTGAGAACCGGTATATGAGAGAACCAATAGAACACTATGAACTGACATTTGTGCCAAAGTGAAGCAGTGTGTTTGTTCAAGCTGAACGGGCATATAGTTATGGGAACCGACACATGGAAGTGTTGTATGACTATTGGTTGGTAGTCTCAACTTTAGGGTTTCCGGTTTAAGTGCTTCAAGCCTATATGGCTCAACCGGTGACTTTGTGTGATGAGTTAGCACGGTAACAAAGAATAGATCATGTTGCCACATAAGCCTTGTGTGCGTGAAGGATCTTTCATGAAAGAGATTGTTCCTATCTACCTCAGGAATGTGCGAATTTTGTAAAATGGTGATAACATGTGATGGGTTATCAGCTACAATAAAATTGGTGGAAACGGATGATGGAGAATGTCTTGAGATTGGATCAAGAACTGCTGCATTTAATGTAGTGTGCTCAATGGTCAGGATTGAACCGTTTGAATTCCTTAACCTAACAAGTTTAGGGTTTAGGGTTTATGCTACCAACCTATCTGTTTTCCTAGAAGGTCGATGTTGTGTCTCTTTCTGAGGTTGTTGGAAAAAGTTGTGTGTGTGTGTCCAAGAGAAGGGATATGTGATTCTTGCCAGACCAAAAGGAGAGAAGTGATACCTGCAGAGTGTAAGTGCAGAAGGTGAAGAGGAGCTTAAGAAGATCTACATTGGCATTGAGTGTTGTTACCAGATCATTGTAATACCTATTGATCTCTAACCACCTCAACAATTGGAAAATCCCTTAACAGGGTGGCCTTAATCGGCTTGTTGTAAATCCTTTAACAGGGTAATTCAAAGCTATTGAGTTTGAAATCTTTTAGCTATTGAGTTCTTGAAATCCTCTAACAAGGTAACCTTTAATAGGGTTTAACCCTTAACCGGGTATTCTAGCCATTCCTTAATCGGGTGATCCCTAATAGGATCAGTTCCTAGCAGAACCTATTGCAATGTCTCTAACTGGACAAGGATCCTAATAGAGTGGACTTCTAAAGAGTTCAAAAACATCTTGTGGGTATTCATCCCCACAATGGTTTTTCCCAGTTGGGTTTCCATGTGAAAAATATGTGTGTCATGTGTGATGCTTTGTCATTGTCTGTCAAGCATATGATGGTTTTGTGTTTTATGCCTATCAATAAAACATGTTGAACTAGCTATTATTATAATCTGATGATAGATTACCTGTTCATGCATAAGGGTGAAATAGTAGTATAGTTTTGAGTTGAATGAAAAGCTAAGTGAGTAACTGGTTAATGCTTGTCTCAGTCATTCTTAGCTTTACCAATTGCACTCTATTTCAAACCGGTGTCACTGTTTGCCAGTCATTTGAAGTGTCTACTGTCAAACCAGTTTAGGACTGTATTTTGTCTATATTGATTCACCCCCCCCCTCTCAGTACCGGTTTGGTACAATCTATTCATCATTGAGTTGTCAATTGGTATCAGAGCATCCTCCAGGTCCTCTGAGCTATAAGCTTAACCACTTGAGGTAAAGATCCCAGTCTAATGATGAAGAGGGAAGGTCCAAAGTTTAACAGAGAAAATTTCAGTATATGGAAAGACAGAATGAAGATATACATCAGAAGCATGGGTGCTTAACACTGGAGCTATGTTGAGAATGCCTATGTTGCTCCTATCGATACTCTCACCGACGACCAAAAGAGAGAGATGTAGGAGAATGGGCAAGTCATGGAAGCTCTAATTAGTAGTTTATCTGACATTGAGTTTATTGATGTTCAGGAAAAGGTAAATCCAAAAGAGGTATGGGATACTCTTGAAAATATCTATGGTGGTGATGAGCATGTAAAATAGGCTAAGGAAGAAAGCCTTAGAGGGAAGTTTGAAGATATGCAGAAGGTTGAAGGTGAGACCATTCAACACTATGGAATAAGAATCAAAACCATTGTTGGAGATATCAAGAGTACAGGTGGTAAAATAGAAGATTCCACTATGGTAAGCAAAGTCCTAAGATCCCTATTGCAGGTCTATGCAATAAGGGTTCCTGCTATTCAGGAGTTAAGATCAATAGACAAGACTAAGGTATCCCTAGACTCCATCATTGCAAAGTTGATAGCCTATGAGCTAAATAGTTTTGTTGGCAGTGTTCAAAAGACTGAATCAGCTTTTAAAGCTTCTGCAGTACCATCTAGAAATGGAAAAGAAGCTAGCACTAGTTGTGAACCAAGATAGAGTAGAGAAATGGAGGATGAGGAGATTCTGATGGCATTTGAAGCTTTCCTTTCCAGGAAACTTCCTAAAGGAATCGGCAAATACAGAGGTAAGCTACCTTTGAAATGCTTTTCTAGATAGGACATATTGTTGTAAACTATCCTAATGGCAACAACAAGGACAAACCAAAAAGGTTCAAGAAATTCAAAGGAGGAAACCGGAGAAACTGTATTGTGGCAGTTGATGAAGGTGTCACAGATGAAGAATCAGAATTGTGCTTGTTGCTGTCAAGGAAGATGTGTCAGAAAAGAAGGCTCTTGTCTCCTGGTTCGATAATTCCAATGAGCGGATCATTGACAGTGGCTATTCTCACCATATGACTAGTGACCGGAGCAAGTTTCTATCCTTGGAGGAGTATGATGGTGGTGTGGTTTGCTTTGGCAATGATTCACCATGCATGGTCAAAGGCAGAGGGTCCATCTCTCTGAATGGAAAGAGTAGTGTTGACAATGTGTATTGGGTTGATGGTCTCAAACACAAGCTTTTGAGTGTTGCCCAGCTAAATGACAATGGCCTCACTTTAGAATTCAAGAATGGAGTCTGCAAAATCAAAGGAAAGAATGGTGAATTGGTGGCCACCAACATGCAGACCAAAGGTAACCTATTTCAGCTGAATGCAAATATAAGTACATGTCTTATGGCTAAATTTCATGATAGATGGATATGGCATAGAAGACAACATTCTGAAGGCTAGTAAGATCAAGGCAGTTAGAGGGTTGTCGGTGCTAAGCAAACCAGATAATACCTTGTGCAAAGAGTGTCAATTGGGGAAAATGTCTTCCTCAACCTTAGAAGGTAAATCTTTCACTACTGATAACTTGCGTGATCTTGTGCATACTAATTTGTGTGGTCCTATGAAGACTAGAAGTGTGCAGGGCGACAGGTACTTCATGATTCTCATTGATGACTGCTCAAGAATGATGTGGGTCACATTCTTGAAAGACAATTCTGAAGCCTTTGTAAAGTTTAAAGCTTTAAGAGCACTAGTGGAGAAGGAAAGCAGTAAAAGGATCAAGTGCTTGAGAACTAATCAAGGAGGGGAATTCACTTCTGGTGAATTCAACAAGTACTGTGAAGAACATGGCATCAAGAGGCAATTGTCTGTCCCCCGGACTCCACAACAGAATGGCCTAGCAGAGAGGAATAACTGGACTATGGTTGAAGTAGCTAGAACCATGTTGATTCAAGGAAAGGTATCTCACACCTTTTGGAGAGAAGTGGTGAGCACTGTAGTCTCTACAATGAACTGCGTACTCATCAAGAAAGGTAAGGATAAAACTCCTTATGAGTATTGGACCAGTAAGACACCTATGGTTAGCTACTTTAGAGTGTTTGGTAGCAAATGTTACATCAAGAGGAGTGAACACCAGAGCAAATTTGATGTGAAATGTGATGAGGGAATATTCCTAGGATATTCTACCAAGAGAAAAGCTCTCAAGTGTTTCAACAATAGGACTCAGAGAATTATGGAAAGCATCAATGTAAGAGTTGATGAAACCTCTGAGAAAACTGAGGAAAGCGACAGTGAGAAAGCGATAAACAAACTGGTTGCAACCTTCTGGGAACCGGTTGACAGCCAACTGAGTACCAGTAACAGTGTTCCTACACCGAAAAATGTAGATCCTGATACTGATGGAGATGAGGATGAAGAAGAAAAGTAAGAGGAATCTATCAAGACCATTCCTTGGCATGTCAAGCTGAATCATGATCCTAAGTAGATCATAGGAGATAAGGATGCAGGAATCCTTACAAGAAGAAAGGTTAAAGAAAACTCATATATGATATCTTTATTTGAGCCTAAATCATTCAAAGAGGCACATAAGGATGAAGACTAGATCAAGGCAATGGAAGAAGAACTTGACTAGAGAGAGAAAAATGGTACATGGTCTTTGGTACCCAGACCGGAGCATAAAAATGTCATTGGTACCAAATGGGTTTTCAGAAATAAGCTGAATGAGGAAGGCATAGTGATTAGGAACAAAGCCAGATTGGTGTGCAAAGGATATGCTCAAGAATAAGGAGAAGACTATGGAGAAACCTTTACTCCCATAGCCAGATTGGAAGGAGTCCGTATGCTTCTTGCATATGCAGCCTCCAAAGGTTTCAAAGTATATCAAATGGATGTAAAATATGCATTCCTAAATGGTTTACTTGAAGAGGAGTTGTATATTGAGCAACCAGATGGGTTTGCCCTATCTAAAGATAGTGACATGCTCTATAGGCTACATAAATCCTTATATGGACTAAAGCAGGCACCTAGAGCATGGTATGAACGTCTGCATTCCCATCTTGTGAAGACTGGATTTGAGAGAACAAGTGAAGATAGTAATATCTACTTGAATTCTGAAGGAGACCAGATCCTGATCTCTGAGGTATTTGTTGATGACATTATCTTTGGTGGAGATAACAAGATGAGTCATGAGTTTGCAGATGAGATGAAGGAAGAGTTTCAAATGTCACTCATAGGGGAGATTAAATTCTTCATTAGACTGCAGATCTAGCAGATGAAGGATGGAATCTTTTTCACTCAGTCCAAGTATGTCAAAGAGGTGTTGAAGACCTTTGGCATGGAAGATAGCAAACCAGTTGGTACTCCAATGGTGACAGGTTGCAAACTATCCAAAGAAGATGACTCGGCATTGGTTGATGAGAAGGAATACCAATCAATGATTGGTAAACTACATTATGTAGTGCATAGCAGACCGTATATTCCACATGTAGTTGGCATTACTGCAAGATTCCAGAAAAGTCGAAGAGAATCTCACTTGGTTGTAGTAAAGCAGATTCTTAGGTATCTGAAGGGAACTATTGACTATGGATTGTGGTATCCATATAGCAAGGAATTCAACTTGAAAGTTTACACAGATGCTGATTCGGCAGGAAATATAGATGATCGGAAAAACACAACTGATGGTGCATTCTTTCTCAGTGGTAGACTAGTCTCATGGATGAGTAAGAAGCAGAGTTGTATCTCTCAGTCTACAGCAAAAGCAGAGTATGTTGCAGCTTTCATGAACTGCACTCAAACAATTTGGATGAAGCATGTATTAAATGGCTTCAAAGTTCTTGTATCTGAACCGGTAAGTATATTTTATGACAATACTAGTGCAATTAATATCTCCAAGAATCCGGTTTTACATTCTAGAACCAAGCACTTTGAGCTTAAGTATCATTTCTTGAGGGAAAAGGTTCAGAACATAGAGATTGCACTGGATCATGTTTCCAGTCAGAAGCAATTAGCAGATATATTCACCAAGCTTCTCCCAAAAGCTACATTTATGTACTTAAGAGGTGAATTAGGGGTGTTGCCCCTTCCAGAGGTAAACTAAAGATATATGCTCCACATCAATCAGGTATTGCATAGTCAAATTGTTCTTTAGGATTGATGTGTTGAAGGATGCTACTCCTCAGGGGGAGCAACATAATGGAACAGGGAAGCTTGTGCCTCTACTTTGGCATTGTTGTCAAAGGGGGAGAAGATGTGAAGCAGAGAAGATATCTTTGTTTATTGCCATCAATGCCAAAGGGGGAGATTATTGGCATTATGTGAACCGGTATGAGGACATAATGACATTGTATGTTGTCATTGATGTTAATATGCTGAAGAGGTGAGAATCGGCATATGAGAGAACCAGTAGAACACTGTGAACCAGTATTTGTGCCAAAGTGAAGTGGTGTGTTTGTTCAAGATGAACCGACATATAGTTATGGGTACCAGCACATGGAAGTGTTGTATGACTACCAGTTGGTAGTCTCAACTTTAGGGTTTTCGGTTTAAGTGCTTCAAGCCTATATGGCTCAACCAGTGACTTTATGTGATGAGTTAGCATGGTAACAAAGAATAGATCATGTTGCCACGTAAGCCTTGTGCCCGTGAAGGATCTTGCATGAAGGAGATTGGTCCTATCTACCTCAGGAATGTGGGAAGTATATAAAATGGTGATAACGTGTGATGGGTTATCAGCCGCCATAAAATCGGTGTAAATGGATGATGGAGAATGTCTTGAGATTGGATCAAGAACTGCTGCATTTAATGCAGTGTGCTCAATGGTCAGGATTGAACCATTTGAATTCCTTAACCTAACAGGTTTATGTTTTAGGGTTTATGCTACCAACCTATCTTCTTTCCTATAAGGTCGATGTTGTGTCTCTTTCTGAGGTTGTTAGCAAAAGTTGTGTGTGTATCCAAGAGAAGGGATACATGATTCTTGCTAGACCAAAAGGAGAGAAGTGATACCTGCAGAGTGTAAGTGCAGAAGGTGAAGAGGAGCTTAAGCAGATCTACACTGGCATTGAGTGTTGTTACCAGATCATTGTAATACTTGTTGATCTCTAACCACCTCAACAGTTGGAAAATCCCTTAACAGGGTAGCCTTAATCGGCTTGCTGTAAATCCTTTAATAGTGTAATTCAAAGCTATTAAGGTTGAAATCCTTTAGCTATTGAGTTCTTGAAATCTTCTAACAAGGTAACCTTTAACAGGGTTTAACCCTTAACCGGGTATTCTAGCCATTCCTTAACGGGGTGATCCCTAATAGGATAGGTTCCTAGTAGAACCTATTGTAATGTCTCTAACCGGACAAGGCTCCTAATAGAGTGGACTTCTAAAGAGTTCAAAAATAGCTTGTGGGTATTCATCCCCACCGTGGTTTTTCCCAGTTGGGTTTCCACGTGAAAAATATGTGTGTCATGTGTGATGTTTTTATCTTGTGATGCTTTGTCATTGTTTGTCAAGCATATGATGGTTATGTTTTTTATGCCTATCAATAAAACATGTTGAACCAGCTGTTATTATGATCTGATGATAGATTACCTGTTCATGCATAAGGGTGAAATAGCAGTGTAGTTTTGGTTGAATGAAAAGCTAAGTGAGTAACCGGTTAATGCTTGTCTCAGTCATTTTTAGCTTTACCAGTTGCACTATGTTTCAAACCAGTGTCACTGTTTGCCAGTCATTTGAAGTGTCTACTGTCAAACCGGTTTAGGACTATATTTTTGTCTGTACTGATTCACCCCCCCCCCCCTTCAGTACCGATTTGGTACTATTCGTTCATCATTGAGTTATCAGTAGCATCCAAGATAGTTATGTTCTTCCTTTCCACAACTCTATTCTGCTGAGGTGTCCAGGGAGTAGAAAATTGTCTTCTTATATCATGCTTCTTGTTAGAGTAATCAGGTCTTTACTTGATTAATTAAATGATATTTGTTTAATTAATTAAGTTTCCCTTTATCTCTTTTACACTTAAGCTAACGTTAGGTGCATAATAATTAATTCTTTTATTAATTATTATGTGCAAGCCTAAGGTTTTCCCTTTTAGGGTTTTTTGACCTATTAGAGGTTGAATTCTTTTCTTTGTATCATTATTCTATTACACATTTTTGTGAATACAAAGCTCTCATATTCTTGAGCATTTTCTTGTGTTTATGATTTTTTGTTGCTTCCTTGATTCTCATTGTAATAGGTTTATTCAGCTTGTAGAGATCATTTGGGCTCCTATTGTGTTGTATTTCTCAACTCTCACATGGTATCAGAGCTTCAGATCTATAGCTACCTATTCTTGTTTTAAGTTTTTTTGCATTGGAAGCAGATCTGGGGTTTTTAGATGTTTTTTTGTGCACCTAGGGATAGGCCTTTTTCTGAGTACTTTAGGCCTAAACGAACCTTGTCATCGTGCTCAGAAGGTCCAAAAACCCCTATGGTCATATAAAACTTGATCACTTTTGACACCAGAATCTCTAGGGGTATATCTTTTTGTTTTGTACCAGGCCGTATGGCCCTGACACACAGTTCAAGAATTTTTTAAAAATATAAATCCATTTTTTGCCTTTTTACGGCATGCAGGCTGAAATAAAAATAAAAAAATAAAAAAAAACATCTTTCAATAAAAAAATTAGCCAAGTTTAAAAAAAAAAAAAATCTTTTGGGTTTCCCATGGTACACAAGGTACCATGTGTCCCCTGGTACTGCCGCCGGCCCTGTCAGAGCGGACCCTGCCCGTCG